>NW_020270526.1:368537-449095 GCF_002803265.2 Melanaphis sacchari | reverse complement strand
TACAGTAATACTTCGTTCAGTTACGTATTTGCTGCTTTTGTTTTATATACAGGAAAGTTCTTAAAACAAATTAAAATAGAATTATACAAACATTTTTATTATTGTTTTTGCCTCAAAATTTTAGTTTTCAGAAACCTAATAAATACTAATTTAAAGCGTCTGAATTATTACTGCAGTTTGTGAATGCTATGGCTTATTATATGGCCATCAATATCTAAGTTATAATGTTCATAGCCTAATTCACTACCATTTTGCATTATTGCATGGGCCACTTGATAACTTCAGTTCATTCAGGTATGAGTAATATTAAAATATCTATTAAATGTATTAAATACCCTCAAGAAATTTATAATCGGATTATAGAAAAACAGCAAGTTATTAACAATAATTTAAATTTAACTTCACTTTCTTAATTTTCTAGTTTTGTTATTTTACACTGTGTTGCAATTTTGATAATTTTAACTACCTGCCTTATTTGATAAAATATATCAACTTTCGATTTTAAATAGCATACCTATTTATAACAAAATCTAAAATACTGAAAAATATTAACGTTACAGAATTTAATTAGAGTAATCTGTTTGGACTTATTAATGTTAAATATTCATTCAATTATTGCTACTGAGCAATTTATAACAACAATGAGACAGAAGTCAAACGTATCTTAATTTAACAATACCTCTCAAAGTATATAACGGTCATAATCGATAATAACTAATAATATGATGATAGGACACTTTTCTAATAGTATTGTTTATCTATCTTGTTATTATCGATTTGACCGTTATGGGTATTGTGAGATAAAATTTCGTTGACTACAGTTTTATTGTGTAAAATTGCCTAAATAATAATTGAACGAATATTTAACCAATAATAAGTCGAAGAGATTACTCAAATTAAATCTGTAAGTTATAAATATTTTCAATATTTATAGATTTTGTTATTAATAGGTATTACTTTAATCAAAAGTTAATAATTTTATCAAATAAGAAATAATAAAACTAAAATATAACACATTGAAATAAAACCTAAGTTAAAAATATTTAAAACTCCTAATACTTACTGAGATATTGACTGGTTCATGATATAAAAGAATCCCTGTATATCCAGAAGTTATATACGTATATAATATGTATATATTTTATTGCTAAAATTGTTTTTCAAGTTTTTTCAAAATTGGTAAATTCTTATACTAGACAAAATATTATCTCTTTAGGAAAAAATCGACACTCTATTAGCCAGAGCTATTTTTACAAGCGGAATACCACTATCTATTGTTGAACATAAATCTTGGAAACAATTGTTCTATACTATTCGACCATCTTACAAATTGCCAAACCGAAAGGCTTTATCGACAACTTTGTTAGAAAAGGAATTTTTATTACAATAATTTAAAGTAGAAAATAAAATAGCTGAGTCAAAATGTTTGAATATCCAATGTGATGGTTGGTCTAATTTAAGACAAGAAGGGATTATAAATTTTGTTATTACTACTCCAGAACCTTTCTTCGTGGATTTTATTGATACTGATGGAAAAAGTCACACTGCTGAGTATTTAGCTAGCCAAATAATTACAGTAATAAACAAATATGATCCTAAAAAGTTTGTAGCTTTCATTAGTGACAATGCTAGTAATATTGTTAAGGCTGCTGAAATAGTTCAAAATAAATTTGAACATATGCTAATGTTAACATACATTTGTCACACTTTAAATTTATTAGTTAAAGACATATTTAAATGTGATCAATTACAAACATTTGATACTAAAGTTGTCTCAATAATAAAAACAATAAAATATAACCAGAGACTTTCACATAAAATTCGGAAAATTTCAAAAGAAAAAAATATAAATGTATTTGTTCAATTGCCAGTGAAAACTCGGTGGCAGAGTCACTTGATTTGCTATAAAAATTTATTTAAACTAAAACAGGTATTAAAATCGGCAGCAATTGATGAAGATGTAGCGATATTATTTAAGGATCACGTTTATACTATTTTACTGGAATCTTTTTGGAAAAATGTTGATTCAATGATACAACTAATAGAACCTATCGTCAATGCAATTCTCTTCTTGAGGGCGACAAACCCATTATTCATAAAGTTTATCCAACGGTTAAAAATTTAAAGTTGCGATTAATCGAAGTTGTTGAAGAGATAGATTTAGAAGATTTAAAAGACAAAAAAACCCTTTTAGATAATATATCTAAAAGATTAAAAAACATAGTTAAACCCGTTCATATTGCAGCACATCTTTTAAATCCAAAAACACTTGGTAATGACTTAACTAATGAAGAACATATTGACGTTTCTGAATTCATTAACAATTTTGCGATGAACAGTTATGATTTGAATGATGAAGATTGTCTTACTGAGCTCATAAATTATAAAAATAAAGAAGGATTATACTCAAAAACCTTTCTATGGAAAACAGTTTCTAAGTTGGAACCTTAAATATGGTGGAAAAGTTTTAACTCAAGTTTATCCAAGCTGGCTCAAAAAATATTATCAATACCTGTTTCTTCGGCTGCAACAGAGAGATCGTTTAGTTCTTTTGCAAATGTACATTCTAAAAAACGAAATCGTTTGTTAACTGAGCGTGCTGCAAAATTAACGTATATTTCACACAATTGGAAAACACTTGATCGAAATAAAAACGACGAAGATGATAATAATTCAGAAATAAAAGATTTTACACAAAATGAAACAACCCCATTTATTCTTCAACATGGAAATTCATCGTATCATCGTGAAAAAAGTTTCAACTTGAATTTTACTCAAGAAGAGAGTGATTTAGAATCGGCAAGCTCTGGAACAGAAAATGAGCAATTTTCTCTCCATGACACTGACACAAGTTTGGGATTTAGTTGCACTGACAACGATAGTGACAAAGATTTTTAAAAAGAGTTTAATAATATCATGTAGATTATTATTTTATTTTATAGTTATTAAATTTGTATTTATACAAACAACATAAAAATAAAATATTTTTAAACTATATATTAATACAAAATTTGAGTTTTTACTATTTTAAAACGTCATAAGTAGTCAATAAGAAAGATAATAAACAAACTTTTCCTACACTTTTCTGACATGGGGAATATTCCCGAAAACTTTCCCCGGACATGTTCATGATTTTACTTTCCTGGGAAAGTGCCCATCCCTAAGCTCGTGTAGACAACGTATGGCGAAATATGGCGCACAATTGAGACCGTACGTTACGGTGCACAATTGAAATTCGACGAAATCGTCGGTAGGCGAGAGTCACGCCAAAAAACGTGTTGAAAGGTCCGATCTTCGGGACGAATTAAAATTTGTCGATACATTTTGACGATGTCGGCTGACAAAATATACCTATGCATACGGCAACGAAGTAGGATATCACGTAGATCGACTTGTAATTTCGGTCCGGTGTATAATACGTCGTTTAAAGAGCGATCGGATGTCGACGCGGACGAAGCGTCAAAAACTACGCAAATTTTGAACACATCACCGTCGACCTTGAGTACGGCGTGATGTGGGATAAATCAAGTACCCGGCGATGGTGCTGGCACCATGTGTCCTAAAGATTGGTAGGTAGACATAAATTTGCGGTAGGCAGCATACAACACGAAGTCCTTGGCTAACTGTTTTTCCAAATTGTAGAATCATTTGAACGCTATGGAGCGCAAATCACCGAGTCCATGACGCGGTATGTCTTGATGTTGAATTACACCCATGAATAAATGACGAAATGGTAAGGCGACACAAAATCGGCTTGTATCATCACGGGACGTAGAAACATTGAAATATTCTTCACACCACTGGTCCTCCGTGGTGGACGACAATGGTGCGACGGGCTCTTCGACCAGCCAAAAATATTGTAATAACTCCCCAATTGACGGTGGAGTTACGATGGTGGTCAACGTAGTTAAGGATGACGTATTCGGTGTTGCAAATGAACCAAAAACTATACAACAGAGTTGAGTATCTAAGGCCGACGGAAGACCGGGGTGATACTTAACGCCAGCATGCGGGCGGACAAGACTAGGTAAAATATCGGCGCCGAATAACACGTTGATGCGCGATGGAACATCAAAATTGTTGTCAGCGAGACAGAGGTGTTGGTACTTTGAACACACGCTCGCCGGTAACCGAGTTGAAGGCATAGCGGTGGTGATTTGTTACGATTTTCAACGGGGGACCATAAAACAGTTACCGGTCTCCCGTTCATAACCCCCAAAAACCCACTGCCCTTCAATCCTATGGCCCCGGTGGTGTTTCCGTCGTCCAAACTTCGATTTATCGATTTTTACCGTGTGTCCATACCCGCCTAGCTTCACCTTACGTATCATCATAGCATCGTATGTAACTTCACGGCAAAATGATGACCAATCGGTAAGTGTTTGGTGGGAAAGTCGTAATTACAGTTTCCCGACAACTGATGTACGATCGTTGTTAAGATGTAGCAGAGAGTGATGACGCTTACTACAAGAACGGCACTCTCCTTTTGACGGACAGGCGTCGAGCTTGTGAGACGGACTCATAGACGCAAAACATAATTTACACGACAATAACATACCTCGGCGTTTTTCGACGGTCAGTTCGTTGAACTTCGGACATTGGTAAATACTATGATCAGTTTTATCGCATGACAGACAACCTCTTGATTTCGACTTGGTCAATGTAGCCATGGTGGCGGCAAAAACTGATTTTTTAGTTACAGAAGTTCTGTAAGACTGCGCCTTAGGTTTGTCATGTGGTTTTATGATAGTATCAGGTTTACTAGAATTTATCATATAATATTTTCTAATATTCTGCACCGTTGCTGAACAAAATTTAGTAATTCGTCAAACGTCGGAATTTTAGAATTCGACGCGTTGGATTCGAAGAGTTGAATTGTCGTCGGATCGAGAACTCGGGAACCCAGATGAAGTAATAGAAAACTTAAGAAGTCGTTGACACCGAACGCTTTGATTATGGCTACATTTTCTTTGAACGTGTTAATAAACGACGTTAAAGCTGGTAGTGATTGATGTGCAATAGGTTTAAATTTAAATAATTTATTTAAGTAAGCCAATGCTAACAGACGCTTGTTATTAAACCGATTAGATAGTGCTTCCTAAGCAAAGGCATTTTAAGAATTTAATTGGTGCGTCAGAAACGGTAACAAATAATAAGAATAATAGTAGAAATAGTACGTCGAATGTGACGAATAATAATAATAATAACAAAACAATCACGAGTACGACCTGATTAGCGGCAATGTTCGTTGTTGATAATATAATTGATGGTTGGACGGTGATAACAGCCGATGGTGTTGACCAGGGCAGCGATAACTGCGCGTAGGTGAACTACGTCGAAATAAAACGGGTCTGTGACGAGGTGTCCGAAAGCACTTTTGATCGCTCGAACACGCGAAAAAATAATAATAATAGAAATATAAGGAGTGCACAACACGGATCGCACTGAGTAAGACCGGACGGGCGATGGCACAAAATAATAAAACATAAAGACGGTCAACGGTCACGGGTTCGCACTGCGTAAGATGGACGGACGAAAACCACGCGATTGACGGAACCGATGTTCGTCAATTGCGCTGGATTTGGGACACTATCTGTAAACTATACATCTATTGCGCCGGTATAAAAAAGGTATACATCAATTGCGCCGAAGAATTTGACAATGACACAAACTGTCTTAATTGGTTTCAATTTTCATAATTATTATATTATTTTTATAATAATTTGTATACAAATAAACAAAAATGTATACATTACCTACACACAATTTATACAATTTATAATCTAAAAGTCAATGACTGTAAAAGTTTTAAAATATTTGATATAAAAGTGACTTATCTGGCAACATCAGCTTTATCAGATTGTTAGGCAATTAAAAACATGTCGAACAAATGGTCAAATATCATATTTCATTTTGTCATGTCTAATAATTTATTATGTCGGTTAATTGTATTATAAACGTTTATGTAATAATATATTTAAGAATCGATCAGCGCAATTGATGTACACAATTTATAACATTGAAATACTGATCGGCGCAATTGATGTATACCTTTTTCCCATCCCATAATTTTTATTTTTTTACCTGTGATTTTCGGTGCAATTGATATTATATACCCGACGGAACTCGGGTCACGTTGCGTAGAACGGACGAGCGACGGCTCAAGCAAACTAATGTGCCGAGGGTGGCACGGAAGCTTTAAATAACACGGCGGTAAGCACAGCGAGACGGTATTGGCTTCGATGAGCAAAACCGAAAAAAAAATAGAAAATAAAGTGCACGTACAAAGATGGCGGTACGGAATACTGACGGCGACAGGACACCGGATCGTGACCTGCTCCGAAAGACGGCAGAAAAACGACAGACACAGCGACGGGGAACCGGCGACGGATAGCTTGGTCGCGGCGATATCGAGAGTCCAAAGGTCGCGTCGGCGACAGCGCTCCGACATAACGGTGCCACGGAATCACCGGGCCAATTAAAATTGAAATCATTCTGTGTCCAACACAAAGTTTTCACTTGTAAAATAATACAATATATTTCGACATAAACAACTGCACTCGATTATATTAAGATATATTGCATATAATAAGCGTGTACTTATTAGTATATTGTAGTGAGTACCAAAAAAAAAAGTTTTCAATATTTTTTTTTTGTGAATTTTTTCTTTTTCATTTTTTTTTTTTTTTTGTATGTAGCCCGTTTAAAAGTACTAAAGTTAGTTTGAATGATTTTACTTATAAATGTAATTTTAATAATCATAATTTTTGTTAGGCGTATTACAGAACTGATTTTACAGGGTGTCATTTTACAGCATTATACAAATGCCGGCATTAAATTTGTCTATTAAAATTAAATTCTAATTAAAAAAAAAAAATAGGTTTATAAATATATATGAATAATATGTTATGTTAATTGTTATTGTGATGTTAACGTGTCTTAATCGCCCAAATATAAATAATAAACACTTAAACACGCGTGTGTCTAAATTTAATGGTAGTTTTACTTATTATTTTAGTATTATTTTTTACTTCATAATATTTTATATAATAATAAAATAATGACGACATTCAACGTGTTTTCTATCATTATGATTATTATTATTGAATTTGTACCAAAACCTAACACTAAGCTTTGTATTTATAATTTTATAGATAATAATTCTAAGTTTAGACTGTAAAAATCCAGTTTCAATCAAAATCAAATATGATTTTTTTTTTTTTATAATATTGTTTTGAAATTATAATTTTTTATTATACAAATAAATAATTTTGTTTTAAATTTTGAATTTGTTCATGTTTTATTTTTTCTTGGTCATTGACATAGTAATATAACAAATAAGTATAGTTAGAATACCAACTAGTATAGAAAAAGCATGACTGAACTATCACTTACTACTCATACGACGAATTTATTGTTTCTTCGCGTGTTATATACTTGTGCATTGTTCTCGTACAATATATAAGTTGTATTCATATTATATATGTACATGTAAGTAAGTTAAACATACGATTTAATTCCACTTTTATTTTCTCCGCGAGTCAATACGAATAATCACTTTATTACTATATTGCGATGTATACCGTAATTATTATTATTCTACACATGAGTGCGTTTTTTTCGTCTTAATACCTCACCAGTCAAATGTTTGATAGTTCGTTTTATTTATACAAGCTCTCTTGTAATAATAATTTTAAGCCGACTGTGTACGGCGGTCAACTTACTGTAATACCAGACATATATGATTTTCTTCTGCAATAATAAGTATAAGTACATTAGTTTGCGCAGATAACCATAATACATCTTTATTTCTGTTCGTGTTTGATTCGTCTCTAAACACACCGCTAATAAACGAGCATTCGTCCAAGAAAAACTATGTACCTAGTACCACAAAACCGTAATATAAGTGCGCACGTATGCACATTGTGGTGTAAGTACAAAGTATGATAGCTGATGTTAAAATATAAACAGTTTGATGGAGATTATTGTGTTTAAAAATGTACATGAACAGGGCATGTCTTCAAGGTCTCCTAGCTGTAAGGACTCATTATTAGGCTATCAAACGAAAGTAATGTTTATCGACTTATTGCTTCTAGTTCTTTAATACAGAAATATACAATTCTTATAATGATATTGTATTATTATTATAAACAAATATTTTAAATATCAAATTAACACAAAAATGTAGTTACTAACTAATCAATAATGTACTTGCTTTAAACACCAACAAGCTATTTCAAGACTATTTTTAATTTAAACTATACTTAAGTGATATTATCTTTCTTATGAAAATATACCACGAAAACTAAAAACTATATGTACCTACCTATATTGCTGTATAATTCAGTATCTTATAATATGTTTAACCTACCCTAACTGGATTCTGCATAGTGTTGTCTGTGATTAATTACCATGGATTTATCCCTTCTTTAACTCTGTTAAATGTAAGCTGCATGCATTTTTATTATCGTTATTCTTATAGTTATTTATTAATATTATTATTATTTTTTTAGAAGACAGGAGAACAGATAATATAATCAGTGATAAATTATATTATTAATCAAAGTTGCAATCAAACTATAAACACATTTTCTGAAGCATCAGATGAAACTATAAATAGTAAAAGTAAAAAATTGGTTAGAAAATTAAGGGGTGATGCAAGTAAATGGAAGAAAAATGACTTTAAGCTCTGAGATTGGATCAGCATTGTTAAAGTGGACATATCAACTTCCTGAAAGTATTAAATAGATTTCCCTGTATTCTGATAAACGTAGTGAGCAAAATAGAAAACAATATATTGCTGAATTAATCTTATTTGTTGTAATTCATGCAAAAATTGAAGTACTTCATTACAATTTAATGGAGAGTGGTCACTCATATATGGAGGTAAATAGCATGCACAGTGCTATTGAGTCAGCTAAAAAACATGTACTAGTCTATACTACGCACGATTGGTTGAATATCTGTCGCCAAGCTCGTTCTTAAAGAAATAATAAAAAAATGTTGTGGGTACTAAGTTCATGAATTATTACATACAGATATTTATGATGTAAAACGTATGGCAAGTATTTTAATAAAGAATCGAACTATTGATAACTATAGTGCTCAAGTATACACGTGGGTGGAAAAGGTAGGCATTCTAAAGTACCTGAAAATTTAAAAATGGTATATACAACAAACAATTAAAAATATCAGAAAACAAAAAAAAAAGAAGTCTAAACCTAAAGCAATATCAAAAGACTTCCATGATTGGTATCAAAATATTCCTTCCAGTTCAAAGAAGAAGGATACATACAAATTTCAGATTCTGAATCAAATTCTCAATAGCATATCATATTTTAGTTATTATGAATTAATTATTATTTTTATTTTTTTTTTTTTGTAAACAAGGTTGACAGTTATGATTTCTTGTTTTATTATTTTATTGTAAAACAAAAGTATCTTTGTATTTTTTGTTATATTTATAATGAATAACATTTACTGTTAAAATTAAGATTTGGTTTTAATAATATACTGTTTAAATAGAATTAAAATAGTTATTTATGTCATTTAAATTATGATATCTAATAATAGTAACACATATTACCTTCCAAGTTTCAATATTGTATTTCATAATAATATGCTGATGTACGTAGTATATTATTAGTTTATTTATCTTTCATCCATATTTTTAACATCTTAATCTAAATTACTAATATTTATTTTGAAATAATTTATATTATCTATCGATACTATAATAAAAAAAAACAATTTTTATTTTTTAGTAAACAATTTTAAATTTTATTAACATTTTTTAACAACAAATATTTTTTGAAACTATTCAAAATAATTACAGTGTTTGGGGATGGGTGCGGGGAGGGGTAATTATAGGGAAATATGTGATAGGAAGAATAATTATTTACGGAATGTGGGTAGGGATGAAGGAAGGAAGTTAGGGAAGGGGAGAATTTTAAGTCATATGCACTTCTAAAAAAACCTTAAAATAAGTCCTGATCCGATTTTTTTGGCCAACGTTTGAGGGGAGAATTGGGGGACTGCGAAGGCTAGTCACATCGCGGTCGGGTGCAACACCGAAAAATCCTCTTAAAGCTTCTCCAAGCCGCTACAAATCGCCGACGGCGAGGAGCGGGCTTTGGTAGTGTGGCACACGGTTCAAGCCAGCCGACCAGTACCCCAAACGAGTTCTGCACCTCCAATCCTTTGGCTGCGATCACGTCTCCGTCCGGTCCACCACTGAAAACTACGGCAGTCGTTCCTTGTTCGAGAACTGCAGGTCTCTCGACCGACTGCGCAATTATTTCCTTCGTCGGCTCTTCGTCGCTGCACACTGGCGTTACTAATTCGTTGATCACGTCTTCCACAATTTCGTCCATCGATTCTTCAGTTGCCGTAGCATGAAATATTATGTTGTGTAAGAGGTCTTCAATTATATTCTTACAAACAGTATTTATATCGTTGGGAAGCTCGGACATGTTTAGTGATTATTAAGTTTCAATTAAATATATAATGAGCGCGAGGAGATAGTATAGGTTTGTTTTGAATCAAAATCGCTAATGAATTGAAATACTATTCAACAACGAGAGGATTGAAAATCTGCTTGGCGACAGTACAGAATTGTTTATTACTAGCCAGCAACCAATACGTTCATTGTAATAATTGGCTTTTAAACCCGTTTAGCCGTTTATCTTTCTTTTTTTTGGTTTAATGAAAGTTTTTATTTCTATAATGTGCCCGTTTTATAGTTTTAAGTAGTTCTTTTTTGAAATCTAATAATGTATCTCTTTCGATTTTATTCCATCAAATTTCCACGTTCACAGTTTTACAATAATAGATAAATTAATTATTTAATATTTCGAGTATTTTATATTATATACAACGACCATTAATTATACTTATTATTCAGAATTAAAATTTTTAGTATATTTAAAAATTTATAATAATTGCATTATGTTTTATTTTGTGTTATTTAATTATTTATGTAAATCGTTTTCCGTTATAATTATATTTACAAATTGCAATCTTTTTTGTCAAGTATAACGTTATTATAACGTTTGCAAGCCCAGGACTCATTAGTGTAATAATTTGCACAGTGGAGAAAATCTGTTTTGGAGGTATGCAGATTTAGATAATATGCTAATGCCTAGGAGTACCTATGTGTTTTTCTATTCAATAACCAGGATTTTCACTTGTAAGTTATATTACATTATTATTTCCATAGTTTTACTAGCAAAAAGTTTCGATTACTTACGGAATTTAATCGAACCAGCGGTTTTTGCAATCGTGCCAACGGTTTACCCATCCGGTCAATCCTGGAAGATGATCGCTGCATTCCACTCGGTGAACTCATTTTAATTGTCTGAGTTACTAAAAAATGATACGTGAGGATTTGTAAATAACGAAGGATTTGCAATAATAATTTAACTACAAACACATTTTACAATTTTGATTGATTTTATGTCTTAATAATACATTAAAGTAATAAGGTACTACGTAGTATCGATTTATTTTGTAAATTGTTTACTAAAAAATAAAAATTGTTTTTTTTTTTATTATAGTATCGATAATATAAATTATTTCAAAATAAATGACTAGCTGTCGTGAACTCGTGAGATAGTTAAAATATTATACACTAAAACATAATGAATAGTTCGAAAATCCAAATAAAACAATATTAAATAATTTGATAAAATAGATATAGACTTGCACAGTTTCAGATAGAACTATATTATCAAGTTTGAATTTGAATAAAATATAAAATGTGTATAATGTAAAAAAAAGTACCTGCATTAAAGAAATAAAAATATCTATCGTAACATGAAGTTTTTTTGAAATAGCTTTAATCGTTTTAATACTTTAACATGTATAACATTGTAAGTAAACAATTTATTTCCATTAAGTAATAAAATTGGATGTGATGGGATTATACTCGTAATATCGTTGTTGTTACTTTTTGTACACTCCTTATACATTTATTATTATTTTTATTAGAAAACTACTCATTTAAATTTCTATTTAGAGAAATGCATAAACATTAAAAAAATAAATGAACTGTTAAAAAAAAAAGAATTATAATTCTCAAGTAGGCACACTAAATAACTTAAAAATCAAAATCTGATAAATTATTATTATTTAAGGATAAAAATGGAAATGATCGTTGTGTAGTACCTATACTTATTTACATTTTGTGTACAATTTTTAAGTACAGACTTTTTCTGTAAGTGTATTGTATTTAATTACACATTTATATGTTAAATGGTATTATATCATATTATTATAAATTTTAATATTACATACGTTATATAACCAGGGTCTTGTAACTTGTTCATACCTTTTTACTCGTATTTGGATCATGATTTTATTTCACAATAGAATTTTCAAAATATTATGTAGACTAATTATATCTATTTATACCACGAATTGATTAATACTAATCTTATAACAAAATTGTTACTTACGTATCATACAATATTTATATTATTTCGCAATATAATATTTTATATGCAATATTTTTGGCAAACATTCATTTGATATACCGTACTTCTAATGATATATAAACGGGTTATAAAATATTCTTAAAAATATAGAATAACTTACATCTCCACTTAGAATCGTTTTTTGAGTGTAATGATTTATGCTAATAATTTTCCAACTCGATGAAAAGTTACCTATATTCAAAACCGTCCGTATACTAAAGATTTAATTTCCCGGTTTTTATGGGCATCATGGCATCAGCCGTTTAAGCTTTAATCGAATACTCCCTGTTTTCAAATAGACTAGCTGAATTATTATTGGTTGTAAAAAAATAAGATTGTTGAATAATCATACATAGTTATATAAATTTATATACGACAATAATGTTTATAAACATGGGCGCCCATTGATTTAATTTTAGGAGGGGATATACTGGAGATGATATTCAAGGATTATATTTCTTGATTCTAAAACATATTATATCGTTACGTTTATAATAGTTTTTCATGTATATGTAGTAATATAATATTATTCATAGCTTTTTATACGTTAAATATTGATTTAATATCGTCTTTAAGTCGATTAGATATAGTATATACTTGATTATACATTTTTAATAATAACTCTTCAAATCAATGATAATTTAAGTGTTAGATTTTAGAATCGATTGATCATTGGGCAACATATGGAGTAATATCACACAAGTTTAGGTACATATTTTTATTATTAAAAAATAAAAAAAATTATCATTAACAAAAAACAGCAGGTAGAATTAGAAAAGAGTAACAAAAAAATACAGAACAAATTATGCGTATATAATAAATAAAAATAAAAACAAAAACAGCTCGTAAATTTCAAAATAAACACTATAGGTTAATTATTAAATTGTTAGCACATAAGTTAGCAAAAATCACTGTTTAAATTTTTGAATATTTTTTTTTAAAAAATCGTTCTGATATCATGTAATACAAAGCCTTAACGTGTATTATTAAATTATAATATGTGTCGTTGGTTATTTGTATTATTTATATGGTGGTAAAGCCCACAGAGTGGTTGTCTTATCGGCGCTGGTACTCAAAAACGAAAAGTCTGTAGGGTGCCACCGGCCAGAGATTACTTTATCCTGGTGTTGAGCGACTACTACACTCGGCAACGTTGTAGTCAAATCACCTGCGGAAAGAAATATTAATTATTATCTTGATAATAAATATTATACGGAAACGCTGAAACTAAAATTTAAATCACGGCAATTCAAGTTTTAATTTTACTTGTACATATTGTTTATACGGTCGTCACTATACACAAAATACGCAATACCTGTACCGGTATATATATATTTTATAGTAAAGAAATGGATAGAACAGATAGCAGCTAATTCGTTTTTATCCTAATTTAATATTTGAACACGAAATAACGCGAAAAGGTACCATGATAATCAAATTAACCGGATCGTCGATCCTTCTTCTGCAGTTGGCCGCCATTCCGATTATAGAGTCTAGATTGAATTTCATTTATACATAGATAGACATGTCACATATCCAATAGATTACTTCATTTTCACGACGTTAGTACAGTAACATCATTGTTAGTTATAATTACTGCCGACCAATGCACTATAAAATAAATAATACCTTGTAAGTCGGTGAGCACCAGCTTATTATCGTATCCACCGGTCAGCAAATAATAGGCACTGGGCGAAAATCGTAGCGAACGCACGTCGGCTGAGTGTGGTTTGAAGCACTGTAAGCTCCTCGAACCTCGAATGTCGTACAGGACACATGCCGAGTCCTCGTGACCGCTGACCAACAGCCTTCCCGACGGTTCCACGCAGACGGCGGCTACCGGTGATCCTTGCTGTACACATACAAAACATACATAACAGAATCAGTTTAATGGTAAAATTAATATCAGTACACGATAGCCTCCAACAAAATAACATGATATTGTTATTTATAATAATGTACACGACGATTTTGTGTGCAATAATAACTATTAAAATTATTTGATTGAACTTAAACTTTGATACGATCCGTCGTTTGTAAAGTTCACATGAGTTAACTTTTTAATTCTTAACGTGAAATATACGAATTCGGTATAATATACTTCTAAGTTGAGATATTTATACCACCCTCAATAAATTACCTTGAGAATAATTAGGTAGGTATATAATATGCACAAACAAACGTTTAATCGAATTAAATTTTATCTAATATAATACCAGAACTTTATTTTGAATTTTTAGGTAATTTAATTGTTTTAAAATAAAATCAATAATGATATTTTTGTGAAACTAATTTTTTGAATATATTTTAAATTTAACATGATGTATAAAAGTTAAAAATAACACCTTTTAATGATACACCAATCCTTTTGATTTATGTGAAAAGGGTTGTCTTAAATTAAAATTTACTCAATTTTCCAACAAAATTCCTACATCGTGAATAATAAATATTTGATAAATTTTGTAACCTCTAAAGCTATAAGTTCCTTATGGGTACATATTAATTATTTTGTTTATAAATTTATGCGTATTTTAGAATCTATCATCATTACATCTATCACTGGAATACTATTATAATGTGATCATGGCATGTGGTGATGGTATTTTTGTAACCTACACTTCATTCTCGTTATTATTATTTTGTCTAACCCACTACCTATGTTGAAAGACAAACGCTTTGAATAAGAGACATGTTCGGGTTAGATGTTCAGAAATGGTGTTCGAGGTGCTCATGCGGTAAATCGATAATAATTAACATCTTTTAAATAAAACTCACGTGCGCATTTTATTTGGAACTAAACTGAATTGGGTTTTTACTTTCTCGAATTCGACACGAGTAATGAGAATTTAAATTCAACAATATTGTAGCTGTAATAAATTATGTGGTGAAAAGGATCAGATTCGATATAGTAAAAGGGACAGCGGTGGTTTTTCACTAAATTGGACACACGATCTATAGTAAATACTATTTTAGAGTATTATATAACATGCGCCTTTTCTTTTTTTTAAATTCATTATGTATATTATAGGTATTAAAGAATGAAAAAATCATAGCTTAATTTAAAAATAGAGAGGATTATGCTGGAATAGGAAAAATGAAAATAACTGTTTTTTTTTTTTTTTTATCAATGCTTCTTATTCTGGAAGAGCTATTATCATTAATGATATTCCATAATTATTATATCCCTCAATAATAACTTAAAAATATTTTCATGTTCGTTCCTGTGTAGTAAGCACAAATGGGCTATCCACTATTTAATATCTATGAAGTATACCTTACACTAATTGCACTATATTTTTGCTATTTTGTTAATTTGCTCTATGATACCTGTACACTTTTTCAAAATTGATAAAATATGACTGTTCAGGTTTAAAAATCCTTTAAAATATTCTTTTAATACCATTAATATAAATATATCATCTGATAAGTCTATAGTCAAAAACCCAAACAGTTTGAAGTTATACAACCATATTATTACCAAAATGTATTTTAATTATTTTGTTTTAACTTAGTAAAATAATAATTGTAGATGTTTGTTGCTTTTGAAAAAATTTATAGGCAGACAATTGACGACTGTTGAAATATGTTTTTTTTGCAGATGAACTTCAGTTTATTATAAATTTATTAATTATTTGTTTAATATTTCGAATAATATTGAGCATGTTTACTATTCTAATGACGTTTAATCAAATAAAATTCCTATAAACTGAACTATTTAAATACCTCAAGTTGAAAAAATGTATGTAATTATATACTAATCATCTAGTCTAATTTCATCATACTAACCCGACTGGCCATTGAAGTATTTGGCGTGACTACATTTACGCATCCTCTCGTTCGCAAATCCCAAAACCTAACCGTTCTATCATGGCTTCCACTTACGAACATAGCTCCTCCCCAATTGTACAACGTCAATATGTGTCCTGTAAACATAAAAATTATAATTTTATTATTATATTTTTCATACAATTACCATTATTAATTTGCCGATTACGATTACATTAATATAGATACAAATATGTAAATACAGATAAAATCAATCATACTATATCCAATAGTATGGACGGGATTTTTCAAAAAGATTGTATTTAAGTTTCCAAAATTAAATAAACAAAAAAAAATATAATTTCTACAAGAAATAAAATATTCTCGCTTGAAATTATTTAAAAATATGACAAACATTTAATATTTTAAAAATTTCTCTTAAAATGAGTATTTAATAAGAGTTATGTTTTTTTCCACTTTAAAGGCTAAACTTTTTAAAACATTCCCAACTTTTACAAGATATTACACCATTATTTTTGATTTTTATGTGAAAAAAAGTTATTTGTGTACGAATTTAAAATTTATCATATTATCTAGGGTTTAGCTACTTGTTCACCAACTTTATATAGGTACTTTTCTACTGACATTAATACTTCTAACATTACTTTTTAAACGCTTATTATAGGCCAATAAATGAGGTTTAATAAAATACACTTACGTAATATACAAGATACAAATCATCTGTCTTAGAAGCGTAAACACAATTATGTTAATTACCTAATGTTAAAAATATATGTAAATAACATATATACGCATAAACGTGGTTCTTTAAATATTATAAAAATAATTATGTTCCAAAATCACGATTTGGAAAAAAGTGTTTAGCGGAGACGAATGCAGCGATGCACACGATGTCACATAATATTGTTTAGCGAGACTCACGGATCACGTATATGTAATTATACAAAATTTAATAAACACTAAATAACATAAAATATTAAACAAGTACCGGAATGGCCGCTGAGCGCTTGATACGGTTGTCCGGTCTCGCAATCGGTCACGTATATCTTACAGTCGCCGGCACCGCCGCTGATGAGCAGACTGCTTCTGTTGGACGTGTCCTCGATGAAACAAACGTCTCTAACCGTGCCATCGTGCATGGCCAACTCGATCTCCTGGCCCTCTAGATTCGACGTGTCTGCGTTGAACCGCATCAACTTGACCGTCTTGTCGTTGCTGCCGGTGGCGATCAGAGAACCATCTGGCGTCCAAGACATGCAATATATCGAACCCTTGTGGTGTCTTGTACGTTTGAACAACACGGTCGGCTGCTGAGCCACATGATTCTCTCTGAAACGACGAAAATCAACGATCAGTTTATTTTTCCGACGTATATGTATATTTTATCATAGTAACAATAATACTCGTGAATTCCAAATTTTAAACATTTATGTTAAATATTAATTTTTAAAAACGGAATCGAGTGAAACTAAAAATCGCACCGACGGTATAAACCTATTTAATGGTTTTGTATCAATAACAATTTTGTTTTTAATTTTACGAAAAAGTTTAGTAGATACCAAATAATGAATAGAAAATATTTTTTTCGCAGGTTCACTGTAAAACACTACAAACTTGGCTAATTCGAGATTTAATTCTACTTGTCCTATAAAGGTAGCACTTAATTTCAACTCGATCTACACATGGATCATTAGCGTAGATTTCGTACATATATATGAATAGATCAATGATCGTTGTTAGATTTTCAGCTAGCGATTAAACAGTTTATCGAGTTGGTTATATAACATAGCACGAAGGAAAAAACTGAAAAAAGTGTTCAGGCGATACGCTACTATAAGAGTGGATATAGTAAACTGTATTTTTTCGTTAACGCGCTAAGTATATCGAAACTTAAATCTGTGAATAATGGCTGTGGACTACACATGGTCGAGTGCCGCTCAATATTATAGTATAAAAATATATAACATGATCCGGTATACTGCGTCCAGTTATATAAAATATTTATAATTGACGACAAAAATTGTTTTGTACGAAAAAAAATAATATTTTAGCGAGGTCGCAAAGTTAAAAAAAAATAACACTTGTGATAATCATGTGAGAAATAATATAACCCTTAAGACATCGATAATTCACAATATAAAACGAGACATTTGTAAATTAAGAATATAATTATACATATTTAAATATTTTGTTTTAATTATTTTACTATATTATTTCTCTCAGTGACGGTATTTTTACCGTTAATGTAATTTAAACGAATTGTGTATGTTCAATGTGTAGTATTAACACGAATTATTAAAATGTTAATGTTAATTAAAACAAACAAAAATGAATATATTTTTATTACCTACTTATATAACTGTATACAATTTTAATTTACTTCGTTAAAAAACTTTTAATTACTTACATACATTTGAAACTGTCATTTCTTGTAAATCGTATTCAAAACATAGATAATTTTAATATATTATAAAGACATTAGGTATATACCGTAAATTCGATTAATTTAATATTGTTTAATAAAATGAAAATAAAAACTAAAACTTGAACTTTTTTTTTTTTACAAATCACGATCAACTAGAACATGTAGGTGTTCCTAGCTGAACGGGGAAAATTGTCTAGATTTCTATGACCAAATTTTAGGTTTAAAAGATCATAAAATAATAATTATTAGTTGTATAATGTTTAAAGAAGAAAAATATATTAATTAAAATAGCAAATATATAATATCAGTAAATCATAATAATTAGATTAGGTTAAATAAAAAGATAAAACTAAATTAATAAGTAAATTAAAGTGGGTTAATATTTACTTATAAATTTTACAAAATGTTTTTACCAAAAAAAAAAAAAAAATAATAATAATAATATACCTATACTATTATAATATATAAGAAACTCTATTATATATATATTGGTAATAGCTTATAACATGGTTATAAAAACCGGAATTGAAATCAATAGGTGGTTGTATGTAATTATATTTTAACAATTTTTATGAAACATTCTAAGAACTATTTTTTTTTTTTACTATTCGCTATGAAGTCCAATACTACGGTACATCAAATAGTATTTTACAGTTTTAAATTTAAGTAGTGTTCTATACTATACAAATATTACGAACTTTCTAACTGCATGTATAAATGTCATTGGATTGTTTTTATGTGAAAACTTAGTTATAAAATGTAAACGAAAATATGAATGCCTATGATAAAAATAAATAAATATAAGTTTTTAGAATTAAATAATTATACTGTACACGAAGTAGTCGTTATTGCAAGAATAATAGTTAGATTTATTTAATTAATATGCGTGAAATTGCGTTAGTGATGTATAACAGAAATACAACCAGTAGGATATATTTAAATAATTATAGACTTCATTTATTTTCTCAAGTCGTTTCTAATTTAAATTGACGACTGTCGTTCTTTTCGATTTTGTTAGATGATTATTTTTTTTTAAATTATTAACTGTTTGCAAGGTCTTTATCGCGAGAAAATAAGTTATATCGATACTTTCGCTAAAGGTTATTTCATTCCGTTAAATCTGAAAATTATGGTATTTTATTACAAGAATCTTTGAATAAATTAGTTCAATGGTGTAATATAATTGGCGTTGAATTGGTAATCCATAAATGTAAAATAATGTCCTTTTCAAAAAGCCATACTCCATTCTTCATTATAATTATTATTCTATTGATAACATAATAATATTACAGCGATTAAATCAAGTCGAGGATTTAGGTTTTATTTTTACACTGACATTATCCTTTGCACTATAGTAAGTAAAGCATTACGAACCTTAGGGTTTATTAGACGACATGTGGAATCTGTCATATCTAGAAGATATTTGTTAATTTTATACACTTTTCTAGTTAGATCAATTGTAAAGTATGGGTCTGAGGTATGGTTTCTAAGAACTTAATGGGATATAAACCAAATTTAATGTATTTAGTGCCGTTTTTTGAAAATGATTTCCAATCTATGAGTATTAATTATGAAGTCCATAACTATCAACCCTTTTTAATGGCACTTAATTTATCTAATCTGAACACAAGGAGAGATAATATGAATGATGTTAAATTTTTAAATGGATTAATTTCCGGTGCAATTAATTCATCTAGCGTGTTTTCGCATTCCAGGAATCCCCCGATCACGAGACCCTTATTCCTTAATTCTAGAGAGAAAAAATCATTTAGAAGATATACCTTTGACGAGAACTATGTCTCTTGTTGAAAGTCAATCGAGTAGTTATAATGACCCTTTCATATAGGTTTCTGTTTTGTTGAATTTATAATATAAATACATATATAGATATATACTATTTACTTTTTTCTCCTTCTCATTATTAATATCAATGTTAGCAATTAAGAACTTGTTATTATCTATAAATATGTTTACCTGTATTCATTATAACTATATTGTAAAAGTCGTAAGGCTCATTGTTATGCTAAACTCATTTCTAACAGTATCATATTAATTAACACTGTTTGGTTTTTTAATACTGTCTACCGAAACGAAAAGTAAACAATATCACTAATATGCTTTAAAAACAAATATAACATCTAGCCAATAATTTAATTTTACATGACCCGTGTAATCACCGCGGACATGCTGTAATCATACTCATTCAATACGTAATGATAGAGTTAAATTTAGCGTGTACAAAAATAAACAAGATAATCATATATTATGCGTGGACGTCTCCGGCCGTGCGCGAACAAACGACGAAACTTATTATTTCATAATATTTGTATAAAACTCATAAATTTCACCGACAAGACCTCTGGCTCCAATCAGACTTGTAGAGTATGTATATACATTTACATACATTGTACACTCGCTTGTGATTTAAATGATAATAGTTGGTAATATACCGTACAATTATAGGCAGGAAGGAGCGCTGTTAAGACGATTTAACGAAAGTGATGGAAAACATTAAATAACATTTTTTTTTTAATTATATGTTTATTTTTCTTCTTCTTTTTCACTTCAATGTTGCCGTTACGGCTGGTTGTGTTATAGCAATAACATATAATCATAAACTCGGTTTAATCAGCGATATTATATGTATAGGAATAACATACATATATAATATATAAATGATAATAATATTATGTTATTAATACACACCATTAGTCTTTAAAACGCGATTAGTGAAAGGCAATATTGAAATGTCAGAGTTGCGCACAGGTCGAATGGTCCGGAAGGAAGCGTTTTTTTTCGTTTCTATATAATATTATGTACCTATAAGCTAGGAACAAATAATATTTATCGTTGCGTTATTATTACACAACACAACTTGACATTTCGACGATACGTGCCGATGAAAGAAAAAAACTACCTGCTATATAAAATAAATATTATGCGATGTGGCGTTCAGCAGTCCCAGGAAACGAAAACAAGATTATCACAACCCGTTGGACCAGCAGCCGAACACTGTTGTAAGGCTGTATCATTCACGCTACAATTATCACTGTTAAGTTGATGACGTATACGCAGTTTTATATTAAAGAGTATCTATAAATGACATGTGGAAGTAATAGTTTCTTAATTGCTTTATTAGATAACTTTTACAAGTACAAGAGGAATACCATTTGAATATTATGTTAACATAAACAAACGAGATTCGGCAAGGAAATAAAATTAAAAAAAACTATCACTCCGAGCAGTT
This sequence comes from Melanaphis sacchari, assembly GCF_002803265.2. Taxonomy (NCBI): domain Eukaryota; kingdom Metazoa; phylum Arthropoda; class Insecta; order Hemiptera; family Aphididae; genus Melanaphis; species Melanaphis sacchari. Next base: position 427,164 of record NW_020270526.1, on the reverse strand, counting down.
TACGGTAAATATTTATTAAGGAAACGGTTTAGTGACTAAAAGAAAAAAATACATAACACGCTGCTGGACAGTATAAAATTTTTAAATGGGTACATGTATAACATTATAATGAAACTATGTGTAGGGAGTTTGTAATGAAAATACACTAAAAACATACCGATATTAAAGCCAAGAGACATTTATGTACTAATAATAATTACTGAAATAATTTCTGAAAAACATTTCTCGAATCTTATAAATTATCAATAAAATATATAAATATAATATTTATACAATATGGGCTAACCTAACATCATAACTACAGAAGTAAAAAGAAACACAGTGAACATACAAAACATACATTTTATAAAATATGTACTATTTTAGTATTGATGAGTATATAGATATACAATACAATAAAAACTGTAAATAATGTGTCGGTAAAAAAAATAAATATCATTCGTTACACTACACGAAAATCATCACGATGTTATAAATACTGATTTTTAGCACAATGTTGTTTAAATGTTTAGAGTTCAAAATGACTCGATAGCCAATATACTTGTTGGGCTGATAAAATTTTTCGACACATTATCATAATTTATAAGTATGTAACATATCTATTGTTATAATATGATGATTTGTGAATCCATAAGTTGATTAATATTAACAAAAGGGTCTAGATTCTAGAAATCATAATAATAGATATTTTTTTTATTCATTTAACCTATCGCGCACATTGATTGCATAAAAAACCAAAATATATGGTAATAAGTAATCATAATAAACATATAAACGTATAGGTATACCTAATATCATATTGGCTATACAGAAAATTCTATATGAAAAACGAAAAAATCAAAGCTTATATTATGGCTTTAATTAAATAAAAACATTGGATTACTTGTATTTATACCAGTTAAACGACAAGTCAATAACTACAATTATTTTAAGAGTATTTATACTTTGCAATGATCTATTTGTGTAATTATAAAACCCGTTAAAATGATAGTACACTGTCAATCATATGTAGGTAATAGCTGGTATCTTCAACTAAGCAATTTTTATTATCCAGGATTTGATTAATTAGAAAGAAATGTTGGCTTCGTTACGTTTCAAGTCTGAAAAATCCTATTCCGGGGTACAACTAAAATATAAAATTAATATTAATATTTTATACAAGTGGATATTATTAAGAAAATGAAAAACTCGTTGAGCTTTGAAAAAATAAGCGTACGTAACAATAATTGGAATCAGCTTGTCATAATATGACGTCATGATGCACAATATTTATGATTTATGATTGTTATATAACATTGCGCATAAACATAAAATGTTATTATATATTTTCGATTAACATTTATACTGGAATAATTATTGTTCACTTCTAAGTTATTATTCCATGCATTTTTTAACACTTGCGACTTATACGGAGAAGTAATTTACAAGCAGTTTTCACCTTGCAGTGATTTGAGAAAGTACAAATAGTTTATTTTGGATTATAGCAAATCGACAAAATGGAATTTTGCAACGACGAACATAAATCACAATAAATCACATCGCTCGTGAAAAACATTTTTTTTCCAAATGAATGATACTTGAAATGAAAAAAAAGACACAATCTAAGTCATTAGCCTAACATAAGGAATAATAGCTTTCACTCAGTTTTCAATAAAGACTAAACGCCAAAATATCTATATATATATACGTATATAATATATAATACATAATTTTATAAATATCAGACCGCTTTACTGATCACTGAAGAGGCTTTTCTATTTCTTCTTTTATGCTTCTTTGCTGGATCATTACTGAACAAATCGTGGGTAAATGACTATGGTTATGGCTAACCTACAAACCGGACGAGTCTATTTTATATAATATATATATACTTATTAATTGATTATAAATAACGTTAGGTTTCTTTGGACACTAAAATATAAAAAAAACATAGTATAAAAGCGGACTTTTTATGACACATAATATTATATGATGTGGTTACAAAATTTAGGTTATAAACATTACACGAGAAATAAAATATAAATTTGCTATTCAAGACATACTTAAATGAACCCATAAGAGAAAATCAAAATAAATATAATTACTTTTAAATAATATTAAATAATTTTTGACATTAATAAAAAAAAAAAAAAAAATAATAATAATAAATGCAAGTTATAAGAAACAGACCTAAATTATTTATAATATTTTATGAGGCATTTTTTAAAATTAAAATTGTGTTTATAAATAAAAGAGAAAAGTCGTCGAGTAGTTAAATTTTTCTTTGTTATTGTACGTATATTACAATTATTATCGAATAACGTTAATATTAACAATAAATATTAAAACGAATTATACGTTTCGGTTTACTTCGCAGATATTTGTGGTAAACCGAATAGTAATCTCTCACCTGTTGGTTACTGTAATCAAACCACAAGGTATGTATGAACATGAAGATTAACTGCACATAAAATATAAACCGTAAGAATAATTGTCAACTATTTACTTTTTTTTTATATAGCCATACTAACAAAAACTGTTAACACCAACTTTATTAAATTATATAGGTAGCGCACGCTCGCCTGTACAAACCACGTTACGAGGCATGTTATATGGAAATTATAACCGTATTTTTTGAGCATATTATTATACCGAATTCAAACTAAAATCGCAATTAAAAAATACGTATATGCATTATATTCAAGCTTTAAAAATGTTATTGGTGGTAAACGAATAGAAAACATGGTATACATAACTTATTCTATTATAGTGAGATCGTCTTCATGTGAATAAATTAAATTATTACTATACTTTATTCATGACACCATAATACCATGCTGTCTTGAGACAAGTAAATTAAAAACTCAAGCAGCTATACTCAGTCATTTAAATTATAAATTATAAATTACAATACACTATACACATACGACGATTATATATAAACACTATTTGCGCGTTGTAGGCGTCATGCTGAATGTAAATTAATTTTATATACCTCTATACAATTATGTATGGGTACGTTTTGTATTACTCAATGGATCCATTTGCCTACAATAATAATAATAATAATAATAATAATAATAATGTATATGTAGTATATGAAAAGTGTACCAATTCTAATTTTATAAGTCACGAGACACGACGGATCGTACGGATTATATATTTTGAAAACTTGTGCAACGGTCACACGCCGAGTACGAACAATAAAATATAACAATAATCATAATAATAATATCAGAAACTGTAATGTGCAGCAGCAGTACAATGTGCTATAAATCGTATTATTATAAAAACACTAGTTGTTTGTTGCTAGTAATCTCTCGCTTTTCGAAGGCTACTGAGTACTAAAAGGTTTTTTTTGTATCGTTTCCAAACGAATATTTATATTTTATGCACGTAATACTATTGATATATTAAGAACTTGTTGCTTATAACTAATATCGACCAACACGAAATTTAAACGCTTGCGGTTAACGTAGGTATGTAAAAATGCAATTCTGTGAAAAAAATCCATTTATCTTTTAAACGGTTGAAACAAAATAATCCAACTAATTTAGTATAGGTAAATACGAAATACGAAAAACTTCTCACACTCTAAACATAACAGAAAAAATGTTTTTACAATAAATTTACTAAGAACTACATTTTACGCAAAATAATAAAAACTAAATTAGTTATAAGATTTTGATAAACTAACAAAGTGTGATCAATAGGTAGTTGAATCAAAGTTAAGAAAGAAAATAGTGTTACCAATAAAAAAATGTAAGTATTTAGGGAAATCGTGTTAAACAACACGTTTGGTGCGTATAACTCAGTTCAAAAATTATGTACTTAAACATTTTAATAATATATTATACACGTAACAAATAGCGAATACTTAATAAAGAGTTTGATTTTAGATTAAAAGTGATAAATTTATACATCTAATTTTCCATACTAACGAAAATTTAATAATAATATGATATAGATGGAGGAAAATAGGCATCACAACAATGATAAATATTAATATAGGTCCAAGGACATAAATCAATTTTAATTTTAATATGAACTGTTAATAGATTTAAAAAAACTGGTTCTAAACTTTTTGTTCTTCAAAGATCTCTCACAATACAACATTAAATAGGGTAGTTATAAATACTGAGTGTAGTATACAATATTATAATCAAAAAGCGCACATTTCGAAAATATTTAATATTTTCATATACTTTTGTGAAAACTGAGTTATAATAATTGTTTCCGATTTCTTTGTGCGTAAGTATAGGTATATATATTTAATATTTATGTAAGTGGTCCCAGATAACAATATAACAACAGCAACAATTCAGGAGAAATTAAATTAATAAACTTAGTACGATAATAATAATATTATATACCTGTATATTAATAATATAATAGTATATAATAATGGTAATCGATATCAAGGCAACGCGTGTCGAATGATGCTCTCGGAGGATAAATATATATACTGTTTAAATGTATAAACAGTGAGGGGGGTTACGGAAAAAGGATAAATTAAGACGCATAAACGAGCGTCGGCAATTATAGAGACGAATGCGTGTCGGAGGTTCGCGTGAGTTATCCATATTTATATTTATCTGTCGGTCGAAGAACTAAGGACAAGAGACGGGTTAAGTTAGGTAGATAGAGAGAGAGATTTACTGACCTGATATCCGTCACTTTTGGATAAGCGCATATCCGGAGTGTTTTTGAATTAGATCCGACCGCGTACACGGAACCGTGCGGGTGAAATTCCGCGCACCGAACCGCCTGAACGTCCTCCAACCGAGTGACCGCTATGAACCTGGGCTTGCCGCTTTGGTCGCCGTCCAGTAGTTCGTCTCCAGTGTGATTGGCTCCGGCCGTTTTGTTGCTGCCGATGGCTGCCGCCGTCGTCATCGGCTAGAACGATAGAAACGAAAAATTATAAATAATGATTACAGCAAATAATATCATCACGAACGACGAAGACTTATCATAATGTACAAGTTTACTTGGTATAGTATGTATTATTGTATCGGTAACGTCAACACGACATATAATTTTGTATAATATAAACACAGATATAAATATATAATACAATAGATAGCCCCCCCCCCGCGCAATATAGTGTTTTGAAGCCCGGAAAAATACCCGATTTTGTTATCAAAAAAATCATATTTTACAATTTGAAATTTTTGTTTTTGACAAGAAACGAATAGCAATACAGAAAATACAAATGTCTTCTATCATGATTCAGCTCATATCTATGAAAAACGTGTAAAAATTCGGACTCCTTTGATGATGACTGCACGGTACAAAGTCTACCAGTGAACTTCTAAATTTAAATAATCGACAATAGAGTTATGTCATGTATGTGTACGAATAACTTATTTAAATTAAGATAAGCTGCAATATATTTAAATGAAATCCTCAATAATAATATGTAGATATATTACATGGACTATAATTTGAAATTGTTTCTAATATATAAAAAAATATATGTAATGTACAATTTGGTGGTGACACTTTTAAGTCGTTATAATAGTCAAATTAAACCATCAACTAATGAGGTTATTTTAAACTGCTATATACTATATTATACTGAATATACTCCTAAGTATTTTATCAATACACTCGTGTTACAATTCAATAATTATCGTGATGTTCGCAACTACTCTATCATCACTACTATTATATTATATATAACTTTTTCTCTTAGATTTTCATATTTCAAAACGACCGAGTATAATGTTATACTTGGGCATGAAATCTGCAAACTACCGATACTTCAGAAAGTATTATTTTTATCCATCCATTGATTTATACTCGTCCATCGCCCCACACCCTTCACCTCCAACGATTCACGGTTAATGTTCTAATTGCAGTCTACACGCCAAATCATACATAAAATCATAATATTATTATAATATCGTGTAGGGAAACGCAGAGATGAGAACAATATATAGTACAATATCGCGTCGTGCATTATTGTCTACAATATAATAATTTATACCTGCAGAGTATATAATATCGCATTTTATTTCGTATTATATTTTGTATTCGAAACAATAATGATGCCGCGGGCCATGATGACTCTTACACACTCGACCGAACGGGGTTGGTCGTCGACATCAGTCACGGTACCGCGAGTTTCTAGTCCACTCGCACCAAAACCGCGTGCATTGCTGTACGACGCGCAATGTACAATATACACACCTACGCGGTTACGTTATAATAATAATTTATAGTCAACAACATTTAAATAAAACAGTTGTGACCGTCGGTGTGCTATGCGTGAAAATCGCTTTTAAACCGAAACGTCGACAATTCGTATACAACTCATAATTACGGACCTATAGGTATACGTGCAGTTCCGTAGGTAGAAGGTATTACAGTGTGTTTGTGTGAAAATATCTACAATAATGTATGCGCGGGGCTGATGTTTAAAGCCTTTAATACTACTCCATTTAATCTGTCGGCTATTTTAGCGTGCCGCTAATATACTTGACGATTTTCTAATCGAACGAACTCTGTTCTATTTATAAACAGGATGATTTATTTTATAGAATGTTTTTTTTATGGTCTGTGATAATGCATTTGAGGATAGTGGGAATAAAGTGCAAACGCACTCACGCTAATATGAGGAATGCTTAGGCGGTGCTAAAGAATGAAATGCGCTCTTAAGTCTTTTCACATTACGTTTTTCTGAACCGAACGTCGCAAGATCATTTTATAGCGTGTGTGGCTATCGATTATGTAATATTATATCGAGTCTGCGTGAGTAGACTGTTTTACGTACTCATCCCGCAAGGTGAATACAAATTATGATATTTATACGTGTTAACTGTTCACGGAACTGCTGCATGCGTCGAACCGGCGAGAAAACTGTAGCTGCTGGCTTAGCATTTAAACGCCCCCTGATCGTCGACGCATTATATATTATAAATTAAAATAATATTATGTACCTATGCGGAGAGGCGTTTATTGAAAACAACTCGACGACCCCATTTCTTATAATATACTCCTATCGTTCAGGAGCGACCCATACATTTTTTCGAATAAAAAAAAAAAAAAAAAAAAAATATCTGACCATCGTTTACTACTGTGCACAAGTCGGTCGACCGTAAAAACAAATCGACGGCGACGGCATGTTCTACATACATGTATAGGCAACATGCGCGTGCTTCAGTGCGCTTGCGTTTTATTTATGTATTAAACAGCATAAGTGTCAATGCACAACTATGATATTATCTATTCGTGTGATTATGATGATAAAAAATAATAAATAAATGATATTACTATAAATTGTTAAGCGACTAAACATCGATAAAATGGATATTATAATATAGTATAATGTTTGATTGGCAGTCATCCATACCCGATATGAGTTGGATCTATACTCATTCAAAGACAGGTAAAATACAAACTGATACGTACGATAGTCTTTAATGTACGGTTTTGCAGCGATGAACTGTAATGAAACAGCATATACAGCCACAGCCGTTCACCGCAGTCAGTATATGTATAGACGCTGCTACAGGGAAATCGAACTTTTTGCAAAACGCTGTAGGGAGAAATTCGATTTTTTAATTTATTTTTATTATTAATTAATTTGCTTGTATACTTTTATAACCATAATATAATATTATCATATTTCAATACAGAGTTTTAGAAAATACGTCAGCTTTAAATCTGTTGCTAATTATTTTAGCTTGTTAATGTAGTCTTTTTTTATAAGTCACGGTCATGGTAACATTAAAAATTGATACGAGTGTTGAATAAATAATGATTTACTAATTGCATGTTAACATTATTAAAAGTATTTTATAGCTTAACTCAAGACATGCACATGACCGGTGAAGGATTTAGAGCTAATATTTATCGTACGCGCTCGACAAGCGCATATACTCAAAAATTTAAGTTTGGTTCAATAAACATTAAACATATAATAATACAGTCTAAATTTTGTATATAAAAAAAAGAATAATTATGAAGGGAGAGTGAAAATTTAGGCTAAGTTATAATTCACTGCCAATGAAAATCTTGGTAATTCTCCGTCACGCCTGAAGCGTCAATGGTATAGACTTACTAATATCAATTGAAATTAATAAATAAAAAACAAAAATGAATTATTATCGATGGATAGTTTATTTGGTTAAGCTAATAAAAAAAAAAAATAAAGAATACTAAAAAGATCCACCGCCACGATCCGTTAAATATGGGAATAAAATAATCAATGATGAAATGTTGGCATCTATCAATTACACAAAATGAAAAAAAAAGATGAATATTTTTTAAAATGATAATTATGTTTAGAATATTGAATACTAGCATATTAAAATTAGTTGGTTAAAACAAGATGTGAATCAAGAATATAAAATGGCGCAATAGCATATACAATATACACATCAATTAGGCAGACTATTTTATATTCTCATACACTGACACAAAAATAATATAACGGTTCAAAGTAATAAGAATGCACTAAGACTGGGAGCTTGCCGAATGAAAAGTTTAAAGTTTTATTTCTCGATTACTCACTAGAATTGTACCTTTATTGTTAAAATGCATTTTTAATAACAATTTGTTATAACTTATAATATTTAATATTTGCTATTTAAGTTCTTACATAATACTATACAATGTTAATATAATATACTGAGTACTATTAAACATAATAAAGAAAAAAGTAGAGTTAATCATAATTACCTCTTGAGAAGACTACAAGCTGTATAACAGTATACATAAATATAATATAAATACAAGATAATTATTAAAACTTTCTAAAAAGTTCTATGTTAATAATATAGTAGATTTTTATTTCTAGTGTAAATAACTTAATAATGTAGATAATATCAAAATTATGTTAAATAAATTTGCATATTTAAAACTAGATATGGCTGATTTATATAGTATATTTAACAAGAGTAAAATAATAATAAATCATTCTTCTGTGTTTGTATAGTATTTGTAAAATACAATCAATTAGAATTTTAGTAAAAAGAAAATCACTAAAAGCATTTACTAATTGTAAGTTAAATTCTATAAAAAAAAAAAGCAAATTCATTTCACTATTTAATTCTGATTTTTTTTAAATATTAATTATATGTTTCATATTAAAAACCAGCACTTAGCAGAACCTTGTGCATTTACATAAGATGTGTTCAGAAAGTAAGTGTAATGAGAATTTCTTTTGCAGCGTCTGGATTTGAATTTCAAAGTTTTTGGCACAAATTTTTTTTTTCTTATTAATTAACATATTAAGATTTATCAGTTTTTACAGGATATTTTATAATGAAGTAAAAACTTAAAAATACTGTTTTACAATGACATTTAATTATGTAAATAAAAATTTATACAGGTTTAAATTAAATTAAAACTTTTCGAAATCAATAACGTATTATAAAAGAGTTATTGAATCAATTAAATAAGTAAGTTTTAATGATCAACCCGTTTAAAATAGATTTCTACTTTAATAATATTAATTTTCGTCGCTAAAAGCCAATTTTTATAACACAGCCATGTTGTCGTTAATTATTATGGTTCATCCGCGTGATAACTTTTATGTACACTCTACAGCAGTGCAGCTCGGCCTTGATGACAACGCGTATTAGTCATAGACCATAGAGAATATACTTATATTTTATATTATGTTTCACCTACATTAACACGACAGCAGTGTACACAATAATAATAACATTACCCAGGCTTATGATTTCTATAAATCAAATGGAAATGTAAGTGAATAATCGAAACGCTTTCAAACGCGTAATGCCAAGTAGGTATGATATTGTGACTTGACCTTTCTTTTATTCCCCTTATCTGTAACGATTTTTTTCCACCCGGAACGTTTTACGCGTTTAATAAAAACTATGTGTACTTACACCTCGATACTGACTGCATCAGACGAGCACCGTAAAGTCGTGTACAATATAAAATTATGTATGTGTGCGACAAAAACAAGTTTCCAAAAGTGAAAACCTACAATGTCGTTCTTTTTTAAACCACACGCACCGTTTTTTTCTTTTTTTTTTTTTATAAACATAAAATCATTTACTCCGGTTTTAAAGAATTCGTCTTATGCACAGCAACCTTTAAGAGCTAAGACAACAGCGAAAGTGCTCGGGTCACTCATATCATCGTTAAGAGTATACACCGGAACGATTTTCGATAATGTACGGAAAACTTGTTTTAAGCGCAAACGTGCATATATATATAATACATAAATTATATATAATAATATAGATACAAACAACTGTAAATGTAAAATTGCAGAAAGTATTCATATGCAGTAAAAAACGACAATAAAAAAAAAATCTGCCGAAGAACGAATTTGAAGAGGATTTATGTTGTTTAATAAAAAAAATTTATGTGAATCATAATTCATTTTTTATAAACAGTTTATAATAATATATTATATAATTATATGCGATACCTATGTAATATAATATTATACTGCAGGTTGAGTAAAATAAATTTCTGACGGCAACAGTTTTTTAGTATACATACATATCAGATAAATTAAAATCAAATTCAGATATTTTTAATTAATTATCGATAAATCATTTAGTTTACACACATGAAGAGTTTTTAGGGCATGTGCCTGTTTACAACGGACATACTTACACAAAATTCATAATTCATAACCAAACATCCTTTGATGTCCGTCACAATACCTACCGACAACGTTTGATAATCGACTGCGCCTTGAACCGAATGATACAGTAACATCACACACACTTGCACATTACAGTTACATTACGTCATATCAAAATGCGAATATTTGTCGGCACTCGGAGACTAATATATAAACGACCAAAAATATTGCGCGATAATATTTGTTATTTATAAGTGATACATATAATTATCTTGAAGCGCGTTACACGATTAATTTACCAAAGTTTTGCTCAGATTTTACAAATTTACCCCATATTATAATTTGCATATAACATTATGTAAACTAATTCTAAATCTAAATAACAGTCACACGAAACAATTCATTACTACAAGGAATCTGAAAACGTAACGACCTTGTGCATCCTACCTTAAATAAATGCCCGACGCATAATCCTCCAAAAACAGGCAACGTTTCATTTGGCAGGAGGTGTTCGAGAATCATTTTGTAAAACTACAATAATGCGTACTCGCAAACGTTTACACAAAAAAAGTTGGTTATGAATCGCGATTCGTGACCAGAATTCCATCGATTACCAGTACTCCTTAAAGCATAAGCATTCGTATATACGAAATAACGATGTGTTTAAAAATCGAATAATTCTGATGATAAACATGAATCCCGTGCCACCCCCCTCCCCCCCAAAAAAAAGCCATGACGATATTTTATATCTTCACCCGGAGGTAAAAATCACAATTAATCGAAACAATAGGGTTGAAGCCTAGAAGTTATCAAGGTAAACACTACCGCGATCGGTTTTGAACTTCGGCAAATTTTGCGGATAAGTTTCGTCCACAACTTTTTGAAAACGTCCGTTCGCGAATTTCACAATAAGATCTATAAATCTACGGCCATTTTTACATCAGTAACGGTGATAAACTACGATGTGGCAATCATCTACTGCACATTTTCCATGACTATATGACCATATTATATTATTTTATACATATACGATGATCAAGTAAAATAGCCATGTTTTCCGTCTATTTCACCACCGACGTGGCCGTTTAATTAACTAGAACATTTTTTATAATTCTATATAATATTATTTATATATATATATATGCAATATATATGTCATACATACTGTACGGTATATATTTCTTGTCCATTACTCTTTTATTTTTATATTAATTATACATTATTTATTTGGTATTTGAAAATTTAATTTAATTTGTTATTTAATTCTATGCAATTACACATTTCATAACGATATTAAAAATCATTTTTATCAAAAGGTATAAAAATATAACTGAAAAAAAAATCTATCTCCTTCCTCCGTTTTTTTAGCGATCTTTTCGAAATTAAAAATGTCCTCAATGGAGTCGTTCAGTCGTAGTACCCACATTGTCAGTCACTGATATTATGTATATAAATATGTTTAGAAAATAATTTAAGTAAAAACTTGGTAACACATATTTTATTTTATTGTTTTGTAAAATTAAATATATAAAAATACTTTTGAATAAAAATATAAAAATAATGATCTCGTATACCTACCACGGGTACAAATATCTAAGCATTGTGATATTGTTGTCGACAACGGTAAAATTGTGTAAGGTACGAATTCAGCGAGACTAAAAACAAAATAGTCTAGAAAATAAGAAGTCTAATGATGCATGCGCGTAGTTAAACTGCCTAGTAATATTTTATTAAAATATAAAACATATAGTATATACTAAGATAGAATAGTTACTATCGATATAAAATATGCATATAATGATTTTTTTTATTGTATGTTATAAAATAATAATAATAATAATAAAACGGTTAGTAATGCGTAAAAAATCAATATTTTTAAACAAATCAGAATTGGTATAATTTTTAAACGATAAACTTTGATAAAAAAGGTTACAAATATAAACATAATCAAATCTAAATAATAGTAATTATCTGCAACATGATCAATGTAATAATGGTTTTGTTTGTGAATGTCTCTAATCATCACCCGACGATATTACCTATAGTAGTTTATAGAATCCGACGGTAATTAGTAATTTAATAAATTTTACAACAAGCACATACAAGATTATCATGAACTTGAAATGAAAGTGATTGAAAAAGTAACATTTTTTAAAAGAAAAAGATTAAACAATTAGTGTCGGATAAAAAAAAATTTCATAAAAATACGGTAATCGTGTATAGTAAACGAAACAACAAAGTTAACATATACCACTTTTACGGCTCGTTAATACCAAATTCAAACGATAATACGAAGATACGGAAATTAATTAAACCCAGAAATATTACGAAAAACTGCATTATAGTATATCTTTGAAATGACAATATTACGTATAAAGAACAATTTACGATTTGTGACAGAAAATCATTTATTATTATTGGGTATAAAACCAATTTATTGTCAAATGACCACAATCGAGTGCATCAAAAAACGCAAAAAACGTACTATATTATTAAGGCCAAGATTTATACCCAACATAAAATAATAAAATATCTTAAAATGTTATGTAATAAAAATATGATAAAATAAACGGTGTAATATTAAAAATAATTTCCAAACTATCACTTAAGATATAAAGTGAAGCATCTTCTTTTATATTTTAAATAAATAGAGTCATAAGAAATCCTAAACTTGTTACATAGTATTTAAAACTAAAGTATTTTTGATAATGTTTATCTCAAAAAAAAAAAAAAGTATAGTATTTTTAATAAATTTCTTTTGTCCATAAACAAAATCACTGATTTAAGAAATTTAAACCATCACGAATAATAATACTATAACGTAACATTTTATTAATAGTCTCCCATCATATTGGTCGTAAAGGTAAGGATAAATTTAAAAATAATTCTCAATCTTTCAAAACACAACAAAAATATTTCAAAAAATTTTTTTTTACAATAATATACTTTATATTACTTTTGTTAAATTACACCATAAAACATGCGTTTATTGATTTATTTGCAATTAATTTGATTTATATATCTATACTTATAAAGTATTAAGAGAAATAAAAAAAATATATAATTTATATCATTTTGAAGCGATTTGTCAACATCACCAACTTAAGTCGAAAATACCACTCCAAACAAACATACTAATCGATATAAATGTTACACTATATGGTATAATATGTTATGAATATTTTCAATAAAAATTCCACTTGTGAATATTTTTAAAATCAGAACACTTTTTAACCATCAATGCAGATTAATTGCAATAATGAAAATGTAATATCCAAAGTAGCATAATAATTCCAAAACCAACCATATCAAATATTAGCGGATATAATATAATATTTCAGATCATACAGGCGCTTTGTATTATGCCAAAGATTTATAATATCGGGAAAATACGCGTTTATGTAATAACGTATCGATAAACTCAAAGCAAAAAACAAAACCCCCCAAGAGATTTTAGTATTATGTCTATAAAACTCAGCGGGAGTGATGGAGAGTGTCGAGAGACGACCGCTTGAAATTTTTTTTTAAAGGATGTCGGACAAACGAATGATAATGGAATCGATGCATATAATAACACATATTTTAATGTCTCAGTAGTCAATATTCAAATATGGTCAAAAACATGACAGCGACCGACTTTATCGGATTTCGAGTTAAATATATATTTAGACTTGTCCCTTGAAAAAAAATACCAAGTTTACCGCGCTACTGCAGGCTATATAATAATAATAATAATAATAATAACAATACGTAACAGTGACATTCTCTCGTTTTTCCGAAACGACAAGGGGGGGGGGGGGGGGGGGGGTGTGATGAGTGTGACAACCCCGGTATAAGCGCAGTTCGGTAAAGTCTTACGTGGCGGAGGAATTCAAAGTTTTTGTCGGCGACGTCACGGGCCGACAGAAGACTCTCCATGGACCGGCGCTTCCACGCGTGCCTGTTCTCTTTGCCCGGCACCTTCATCTTGCGCCTGGGATTGCCGTAGTGACAACTCTTCTCGTACACGCCGCGGTGGCCGGCCACCGTTGCGGGATCGTCCAGTTCGACCACGCGGAGCAGGTTCTCGAGCGACCTGGACGGCCGGGGCCTGACGTACGCGCACCGCCGTTGCTGCTGATTGCGGTCGTTCGGCTGCTGCTGCTGTTGCTGCTGCTGCAGCTGTTGATGATGGAGCGACCGCTGCAAAGGCGACCGCATCACCGCCGGGTGGGAAAACGGCGACTTTTGCGGGCGGCCGTCCGCGCAACAGCGGTACGGACAGCCACCGCCGTTTCGGGCGGGCAAAGGCGGCGGCGGTTCTCGGTGTTGTTGACGGTACGCCGAGTACTGTTGCTGGCCATTGCGGACGGTCAACGGCGGACTGCACGAACATGGCGCGGCGATGACGTAACAGGTTCCGGCGGCCGCCGCGGCCGCTACGGATTCGCGACGGTAGCGCGTCGCGGCCGCGGCCGTCGGCGAATGCATCTGCGGCGCCGCTGCGGCCGAGACGACTATCTGTTGCGGCGGCGGACGGTAAACAGGCGGCCACGCGCGTCTCATGGTACGGACTGAATGCGATGTGCGACAGCGACTGAACCGACGTTCACGCAAACCTGTCGCCGTCGCCGCCGCAGTCCCCTACCGCCTCCGCCACGCAGACGTGTACCCAGTGAGTGGGGAAAACCCACTTTTGCACGCGCTACCGGCCGGCCGCGTGTACGGAGTGGTGTTAGTGCGGCGATGGTCGATCGTGTCCACTGTGTTTCCGGACTCAAAGGCTCTGGCTCTTTACTGCTAGTGCACATCTTCTTCTTGTTTTCGGGGTCAAACGGCCGTCAAAGCCCGTCACAAATTCAATTCTCCGATTTTCACTGTCAGCTGCTCGTATTTTTCAGTCCAAAATTCTGAGTTCAGTGACTCTACGTCTTTGTTAATTATATCCGATACCAAAAGTGGTCACGAAATCGGTCCGTACTGGATTCTCTCTCTTCTATAACTATGTGTAAAAAACTTCATTTTGTTTTCACCGGTACAAAAATTTTCGTTTTTCGTTTTTTCATATAAACATATTTTATAATTTGTAAGGTACTCGAAAAAGTGTGATAATAGAACATCCTTCCAACACTGATGAACTCAAAGAGAGTTGTTATGGATTATTTAATAGATCGCATAGTTCTATATACGTTTGAGAAGACGGAAATAACGTTGTCAGGTAATGAGTGAGAGAAGAGTTTGGAAATGAGGTTATACGTGGTTAAAAGAATTTTTATAAAATTTATTAAAGTTATAGGAAGCAAGTGTGGATATTGTTGGAATATTGAATTACTTTAAATCTTCTTTATTTATTTATTTTTTTTTTAAACCTTTAAAGTATATCAATGATCACATAAACAACCATTGTATGTTTAATGAATAATAGTGAGCTAATGATGTATTAAACATTTAAGTGTCTAGTGATTTATCTATTAAATTTTAACAAACCATGAAATTAATCAGTTTTTTAAGTAACTTGGCAATAATATTTTATTTATTAAATTGTAAATTTAGTTTTATTAAGATAAAAAAAATAATTATCATTCGAATTTAAGTACCAATAGGTGCATATGTATAGTCGATATAATATACTCGTAACGCAAAAAAACACTAATCAACATATAGATAGTATTTAAGTATCTGCATTAAACACTAAATTGAATGCATATGATATACATTTTCAATGATAGTGAAAAATATAACTTTTTTTAATTCCATATTTTCCGAGTTATTTTAAAATTTAAATAATTATTATAATTTTCTAAAAATCTCAAACTAATGAATTCTAGGTGGATTTTTGCTTATGTATAATCCTTTTCAAAGATACAAACAGTTTCGATTTATCTAAATTATTATAAAAACAGATAATTTGTAATGTATCTAACTGCAGATATGATAACACCTAAATAAGATTATTTGATTTGTTTTTGGAGGGAAAATCTTTGGTACTGTTGGTGGTTTTATAGTATACAAAAATAATATTTTTCGATAAAATTACTCAACAATATTTACACGCGGTGCAATAAACTCATAAGTGACGTTGGCAATTGTTTTTGTGATCTGAATATACCTATATATATAATTATATATAAATAATACTATAGGTAATTTATATGTGTGATGTATACAGCTTCTTTATTTTCTTTCTAGTCATCTTCTTAACCCGTCACAGCTGATTTGGGTGTGTCGAAAGTTTTCCAACCGACTAGTCGCGTATAATCGAATTTCATTTAGTATTTTGCAGATTAGGGAAATATACATATATATATTATTTTATTATAAGATAAGACACTCTGTCGTGTGCCCGAAATGGTCTCCCCTCCCGCAACGATAACGTCATTTTTTCGGTAAACAAAAATTTACAGTAAAATAAAACTGTATGTATACATTAAAAATTATATATTTATTAAAATTAAATGAGTATGGCGTGTATTTTTCAGTTAAAAATTAATACGCGTGATTCTATATAGGACGCTATAACTGTATTGTTTTTAGTCAAATGAATACTTTTTATGGAGAAAAGTATCAGTAAATATAGAAGTCTGATTTTTTCAATAATTATTAAAATGACAAAAAGGTAATTGATATACTCAAGTGACAAAGTTTAGTAACAAAAACACGCGTGGCTCTTAAAAATGATCTATCACTCGGTACATGAATTATACTACACATTTAACTCGATTTAATGATAGTACCATACAAAATAGAAGGGTTTATTAGTTTTAAATATTACTAGAGTGTTGATAATGAAAACCTATAAATATTATATTATTTAATAAAATTAACAACTAGAATAATAGTTAGTATGTTTTTCAATAAATATAGTCAAAACCATATTTATTTGTTTGATATTGCGATATTCAAGATGTATTTATTAGATTACAATAATGACACACAAGTGAAATTGTTATCATTACAGTGACTGGACCGTAATAATAAATAAATAATAGTCAGTCGACACTTGGATGTAATTAGTTCGATATTATTTAATCGTCATAGGAAAATTAGTAGGTTTTATAACACGACTTTACCACAAGACTTCGACGTGCTTGTAACATATTATACTTTCTACTAATGACTATTATAGCATTATGCGTATATGTGTGTATATGTGTGTTCTATTTCGCTGTATGTTAACTTGGCACGATTAATTGAATTGATATACACTTTATAAGAAGACAGCGTGGGTATTACACCAGAGTAGTTATGAAAGAGAAAATACGAATAATAATTATATAGTTATATGTTAATTATTAACATAATAAAAACTACGGTTTACGGGTCTACCCATAATATATGTATAATATATGTTAAATAAGAAATAATACATGTAATCAATTTTTCCCGTGTTATATGAAATTGTAGTGCGCGCTCGTGTTTACAATATTTAGTAATTTAAGTAAGGTTATAATAGACTAAAATAAACTATAGAGGTTTAGTTATGTCTCAAAATGTTTACATTAAAGTTCTTATAGCCAAACAGGCGATTAATGCAGTATATTCACTATATAATAACATTAATAAGTATTATTTTTTATGATACTATATCAATGCAATATTGTTATTATTAAGTGTTAACTAGTAGTCCATATTACAATAAATACTCTCCACTTAAGAACTCACTAACGCATTTTTTTATTTTACAATAAATTATCACAATATAAGATAACGGTAGTCGATAAAACATGCTCACGATGGCTATCAAAACTGAAAAACGTACGAGACGAGTAACATATAAATGGCATTAACCGCGGCCCAGGGGAGATTGAAAAGAAAAAGACTGGCCGTTTAATTTATGACACGAGATGATATTTGGAGTGTGACAACCACACAGCGGTGGCGTAACGAGGAAAAGTCGCGAAATCAACCGATCGCGTCCACCGCAGTACAATTTTAACTATATGCTTAATAAATATTATACAGATACACCATCACATCTCGTAGCGTAAGTATAAAACGTCACCACAGGACAATGAGCTCTCTCGTTTTCACGCGATCAATGTGCTCGACAAGCGCAGTGATGTGTTTATTTATGTCCATTTTCTCATACACGCTGGATGAATCGATCTAAATAATATTTTATTATATAAAAGATACTAGGGTGCGTTATAATTAACCATATAAACTGAATCTAAATCTTAAGTAAAGTATTTAAAATAATAAAATGTAATGAATTTTTAACAATATAATTTATAAATGTTTATACTTTTTGACCAATTTGTCAAAGTTGCAATTATCCACTCAATTTTCAGTGACACGAAAAAAAATCTAGTTCATCGAATACTTGGTTTTGTATTTATTTTAAAGGCAAATATTACAATTTGAAAGTCATAATTTTTGCTATAGTCTCTAGGATGTTTTAAATCGTACAATACCATCATGATTAGATTTGATACAAATACTCAATAATTTTTCACGAGACATCATCTATACGTTTAAAATATTAATAAAATATATTTAACTTAAATCGCAAAATAAAAAATAACTTAAGCTTTTTTCAACGATATATTAAATTTTAATACCTTTTACAAAATAATATAATATTATGTAAATATATACCTATATCTAAACTTTATTATATACCAATAGAAGTATTAAATTAGGTACTTAAAATTAAATCAATCATGCATCAATTCTCTCTGAACCATAACAAAAAAATCCAGATCGATTTTGCCTGAAACTATAGTGTTACATAAATTTAATATTCTCGATTTCCTGATATTTAGAAAGTCTTTTTTCAATTATTAAGGAAATAATACTAATAGTTTATTACTTTTAATGTCTCTTCTCTTAAATATTAATTAGAAAAAACTTGCTAAAATAAAGTAGCCTCGGAGTTGAAGATTTTAACAAATTGTGTGCTCAAAAATATGAAGGTAAAAAAAAAAACATTATGCAAACTCAATGCATTTATCGCTAATTTAGAATCTAAAATAACTAAGTGATATTTTATTATAATTGGAATTTTTACATATCTTTATCAATATAATTTAAAAAAAAGTATATTATCCTGATTACATACTTATTAGTTTATATCAATATTTTGTTTATATTTTATGAGTTATAATTCATAAAAAACTACATTTTCTAATAATATGTTTAAGGTCCATCGATTAGTTCGTTAATGTCGGTTATCTATTCAGCAACTATATTAAAATATCATCAAAAATAATTAAAAAAACTAACTTAACTTAAAAATACATGCTTTGTTTAGAAATTAAAGTATTTATCTAAAAAGTAAAAAGTTTCATGAAAGAAATATTTAAATTATTTAAAAATGTATAACAATAAACATAATGAATTAAATATATATTATTCAATAAGATCATTAAATCTTATGTATTTTGTTATAAATTAAGACTATAATTTTAATTATTTTTCAGACATAGATAAGTACCTACATTTTTAATTAATTTATAAAATTCCACGCTTTCTATGAGTATTAATACGTATATGTATAATGTACTTGCAAATTAAATAAAAGGAAACAAAAATCAATTAAAATAATACTTAAATTATCATGTGATAATTGCATACAAATTAATTAAATATATTAAATAGAATATGATTTAGTTTTAGTTTGGATTTCACGTAAATTATAATAAACAATAAACACTTTTAAAAAACAACATTTTCAAAAAATAATTATTTATTATTATTTAAATTATGAAATAATTATGTGAATTAAAGTAATTAATATTTTTTATATTCTTATCAACTAATTATTTTTAAATTTTTTAGGATCAACTCAAAAAAATTAAAAATTACCAATATAGTTGACCGATGTATACTTAGATGTTTTTTTCATTGCTATAATTTATTATTTACTAATGACTATACCCAAATAAATAATAATTGCCGACAGGCTCTATAGTGATCAAAGTAGTCGAAGCATGACAAATGCTTAATATTTCTGAGTTATTTTCAAATAAAATGTAATATTACACTTTCAAATAAAATGTAATATTATATTTTCAAATATTATGTGTATATTTATTTTTATACAATGGGTTTGTATTATTTATAGAGAGGAAAAAATGACCAAAAATGTATTATTGAAAAGTTAAGATATACTTTTTAAAGTACGACTTAATTACTATAGGATTACGAATTTGGTTTGCAAAAAAAAAAAAAAAAACAAAGTTATAAAATAGTGTAAGGTACTTTTAGCGTTTCCTATAGATATTTTTATTAATATTAATTATATTGTTTAATATCATAATATGTCATTTTACATTATGCCTATATAGAACTTCTCATAAATCGTAAACAATGATATAATATATTGGCCCCTTAATCCAGTTAGTTTAGGCAATATAATATACATTAATAAAAAGGTATATTACTATACTACTTAGTAATTACCAATTAAAAAATATTATAATATTATGCATAATACAAAAATATTTCAATTTATAAAATAAAATAGATTTTTGTTTGGGTGTTTTTCACTTTGAACTGAAAAGAAGTTTAAAACGGTGTACTCTTGTCGGGCATATCCAGTGTTGAATCCAGACAATTTCTCTAGGAGGGCTAGGAATAGTGATACATTTTAATATTATGAATTATACCTATTATTAATTATTACAATTTACAATTTAGAAATTAGATGCGATATTCGTAATGAGTATTGTGCATTTGTGCATTTAATAAATAGGTATACTTTGTTGAGTTGTATTTGTCAGGGAGTGCAAAAGAAGAATACCTGGATTCAACACTGGGTACATACAACAGTAATCATACTTTAGAATTTAGATTAATTGCGTTAATAACTAAACTATTCACAATGTAAGTTTTAATTTGTTAAATTATTTATGTACGGTTTTAAATTTATTCATTCAATAATTTTTTAACTAATTAATAAATCAGTAATATTATTTATTATACATATTCAAATATTATGATTAGGCAAACATCCAAAAAATATCCATAACTATTGTATCGTAATGTAAAATTCAATGTTAAGAGTTATATTGTAGAGTTTAATACATTATTCTGTAACAAAAAATGTACTATAATTGCCCCTGTACATTAAAATCTATGCAATACATCATACGAGTCAATCATAAAAAATAGTGAAAGCAAATATCTAATATGTACAAAATTAAAAGGATTTAATACTGTAATATTCACAATAAATAATAATGATACTTATAATGAAATATATTCGACACATACAAAACTCACCGGGTATAATATTTAAATATTAACTTAAAATGTATGATAAATGTAATTACCAAGAGAGAAAATAGATACTTAAACATATTTTTTAAAAACTGCTATTTATTTTCAAATGTATGTAAATATAAGTAAAAGTTTTGTTTTATAGATTTGTTGAGAATTTTAAATCTATACTAAACTTGAAAGTCAAAATTTCATTAGCTATATGGAAAACCATAATAAAAATCAAATGTGTGAATAATAATTCATACTAAGTAATAATAGCATAATATATTGTATAAATGAAATCATAATTTTAATCTAAAAAATTCCAAGTAAAATCAAAATATCACAAAAAAAAAAAAAAATACAAAATTTTATTTCATTGACACCAGTGGATGTTTTCTTATAGTATCATACTTCCGCGGCCATTATAATGGGTTGTACAAATCAAAATAATAATAGTTTTACATAAAAAAATAGATATATCCAGACATATTTAGAAATTATAAAAATGTTATTATATTAATATCAATTACGATCATTTTAAAATCAAAGTCATCTTTACTTTAAACCTATGTCATAATTTATTATAGACTAAAGTATATGACTGTTAGAGCATAAAGTTTAATTAAACTGAATAATTACTCAGAAACTGCTCGTTCGAATTTCAATTTACAAAAAATCAGAATTTAAAATATTAAAAATTAAACCTCCTTTTATCCACATAAATAACCCAATGGCCAACATAACGACCATTTATATTATTTATTGAAATTTACAAAACATACTTGTAATTAATATAAAACATGTTTTAATTAGTGAATTTTTATTCAATAAACGTACAATAAAAATATTAAATTAATTTATCAGAATTAAAAATTTTAATTTCACAATTATATTTTAATAAATACCTTATATTATATTATCTTTTTACAATTAAATAATTGTATTTATCATAATATTTATAAATAATAAAATCTTTAAGATAAATTACTCAAATAATATTATACCAAAATGAAAGTTTAATATATTCAACTAATTTAGATTAAATAAACGATATATGAATTGTACATAGGTACTATTAAATTGAATATGTAATTGTAGGACATGAATCATAGATGATGATACCAGCCAACAGGTAATGCACGTATGTGTATTGTAACGTAAATAATTAATACTTATAATAGGTGCCTTATTAAAGTTATAATTATAAAATTAAATAAATCGTTTATTTTTATCTTTTTCTACTAGTGTTATTATTAAATTGTGTTTGTATAGCATATATAATAAAAATAAACAAAATAAAGTAGTTTAATAAAATCTTTTAAAAATATTGTAACAATCTGTTGTTTGTTATACTTAAACTTTAGATTTTTTATTTTTAAATAGAAGTTTAAATATGTTAATCCACGTTACCAAACAATTGCTGATCAAAACCATTACTACAAAATGTAAATTCAATCAAATAAAACATACTTAAATCTATTTTAAATTACATTTATCATAAAGACTTTCAAAAACTTCACAGTAATTTTATAAAAATAAATGTTTTAAATCGATGTTACAGATTTCGCTATAGATACAAATCAAGTAGTAAATTAAGAAATATAAAACAAAATGGAATTTTTCCTTAACTTTAGAAAGAAGAGATAAAGTATAGTAATCAACCGAGTCAAAATAAGACACAGAAACTTAATGTACTCTTTCCTTGTCACCAAAGAAATAATCCCCACATCTATAATAAATGTGACACATGCAAGGAATCTTACAATCAATCACATTGTCACCAAAATGCGCAAAATAAACTGGAATACCAAGAATCTTTATTAACCAAGTCTCACTCCAACACGCACTTAACGAAGAAAATGTGGAAGAAATATGTTTATTTTTCCATCATATAAATTCAAGTCAAAACAATTGTTTTTAACGTTATTTTATTTTATCTACAAGCTATATATATAGTTTAAAACTAGACTAATATCCATCGTTGCTAAAGCTTTAACATATAGTTAAAAATAACAATAATAATAACCAAAAACTGTAATATTAAGATTATAATTTAGCAACCCAAGAAAATAAACATTGTGATGCAATCGCAAAAAAAAGATATGTTAATTTAATAAATAATATTTAAAAATTAAATATATACTTATTACTACCTATCGTCACCTATACGAATAAAACATTTTGTGATAGCATACAATCCTATTAAATAAAGTATAAGCGATTATCAAAAATTTGCATACCAAATTTTTATTGGCGAATAAAGATTTATTGCCACCCACACGTGGACCCATAAATATATATTGTTGTATGTAAATTATACACATATAGTCTAACAAACATAGACAAACATAGAAAAACATAAACATACATATACATTAGACATAAATACATATATGCTTACACACATACATACATACCATACGAATAAACATATTAACATAAATTGACTAATCTAAATGCGCACTTATAATACGCAAAATAACAGGCAATAGGACAGATAATATCCTAAAAATAAATAATTAAAATAATATATTTTCTCGTAAGTAAACATATGACACCTGCGTGAGTTCTGCACAATTTAAATAAAACCAACGCATATGTGTGCGGATATTATACACCATTTCAATGTGTGATTTGTGTGGGCTTAATGGAGAAAAACTCAAAACTCTAATAGAACTGCTTCGAAAACAAAGATAATAATTATTTATAATTATTACCTGCATTGGATGTAATATGTGGATACTGACGGCTAATTACTGTTTTTAGACAACTGGTTCATATACAAATTAAAAAAAGGAAAAATATTGTGATCACAACTAAAATTTATAAATAGAATGATTATATTATTATCATTATTGCACTGAAGAACACTACGTTTGATTCGAAAACGATTTTCAAGTACCTATATTATTGCGATAAGTTTAGACACGACGGACAGACTAACTGCAGTGTACGTGCTTACATTACACATATTACACTATTACAATACGACGATTCGTCGGACGGAACCGGCACGCGTTTACTGAGGGAAAACTACGGTGTAAAATCTCTGGTCAGGTCGACTGATCATCGGAGTGTTCTACTTTCATTCGACGGAAGAGCTATTCCCATCGCAGCGTCGACGTCGATGAAAACAACAACCGCAGCAGTTATGAACACAGTTGGCAAAGCGGAGTGTGGGGCGGTTCGACCTATACCGCGGTAATAGTTGTATATTATAGTTAGCACTATGTATACGTATATATATAAGCAGTAATATTATTGGTCCGGGCGAATGCTGCAATACAAAATATTATAGCACTGCAGTCGTCGTTTAAAGCGTTTCTTCTCTCGTCGGTGAAACATTCATTGGATATATAGAGTTTTAAGCATTGGATATAATATAGGTATGCATATACAATATATGTAGAGATCGTGGCTTAGAGACAGTCAATTTGGAAGACTTGGCGTTATTTTACGACCCTGAACATCTTTCAATTTAAGCTCGGAACGTTTATAACTCACGGTCGTTAAATGATTAGAGAAGACAAAAGTATTTAAAAAAAAAACCAGATTCTTACGATTTTCAATGATGATTTCATTATCCATTAATATTATTATGTTTCTAACAAACCGGAGTGGTAGTGTCGTGTACACGTTTGTGCGTGAAATGTAAATCATTTCACTGTGGGTTACGGAATACCACCATACCAGGGTACGATGGACGGGGGGATCCGTTGTTTCTGGAAAACACGAAAAAACAAACCGGTTTTTGTAATGAAAGAAATCCGCTATGAGTATACGGTTCCGTTAAGACGAAATAAAATATAGTATTTCATACATTGCCTATAAAAACTTTTTCCATCTGAATACATATTTTGTAATAAGTTGCAGGTTAATATTTACGAACGTTTGCGTTTGAATCACAATCGGTAAAACAATAAGTAACCAAGTACATATATAAATGTTGAAAAAAAAAACAAAACATTTCTCTATAGTGGTATAGTCGTATTCCTATACATAGTATATTGTATACATTGGCATATTACAATACACCTGCAGTGGGCCGCAATAAAATAAAATCAGTATTTTTTTAAATCACGATAATCATAAAAACGAACAACAAAAGTTATGAATAATTACTAGATAATATGTTTGTTCCTAAATAGGAGATATACCATTGAACGCTGCTAAAAATATTTCAATATTTTATGGATTAATACAAGAATGCAACTAGTAATTAACTAGTGTGAACATTTTAGTTTCCTGAACGTTTCCGTAATGTAATCCTTGACCAACACTAACTAATCATGGATTGACGGCTAAATGCCTGTATGACAACAAATATCTAATATATATGCACACATAGGTGTGGAAGTCATGTGGGCTAGTTGTAAGGACATGATATACAATCGCCTACATACCACGCATCTTCTGGTATGGCATAGACCTTGAGTAAACCTTGATAGCGACAAAAATCCTGTGTGGATACCAATGTCACCAAAAATAATGTACATTTACGGAGATAAGTTCATCTCGTACACTAAAAATATTTATAAGATGCTGTTACCTATCATAATTAATTATATGTCATGATTATAATCACGTAAACAAAATCAAAACAAACGATCAAGTCTTAAGAGTTATTACTTTTTGATGTCAAGAATACGGATATTATCATAACTAAATATTATAAAGTACTTATAATAAGCTTGAACAAAATTGGTAAAAACCGTATAATATGAAAACTCGATAAAAAAAAAACCGGGTCAGAATACAAAAATGTATAACGTAGGACTATTATCTATTTTACGTGGGAAGAAAAAAATAATGATACACTTGTTATTATTTTTAATTATTTAAAAAATATGAAAGGAGATATAAACAGTTTATTTTTATTTTGACGAGCATTAAACAAATTATACATTATTTTAAACATTTTAAATTAAAACTGAAGTAATGCGTTTGATCTATAGCATACTACCCACATTATCAACTATACCCATTAAACAGAATGATTTAATAAGTATTTTATAGAGAGAAAATAAAACTAGTATAAAAATACAGAGCTCAGTTTTTCATATAACCTGGATAATACTTCAAATATTTAAGTGGTATTAAAAGTTGTAATTAAATATACTTAACATAAATATTAATATAAGACAATTTAGAAAAAAGTTTGAACATAACTTTATGTTATCTTATAAATACAATTTCAGAGTTAAAATTAAAAATAAATTTCAAAACAAAGCTATAGGTACTATCATAGACACTTATGTTTTATCTGAGACCAATAAACTATTGTTATTAAACAGTATTTACTACTGTCAAATGTTCGTCCGAACTCATACAATTATAATATATAATGATGAAGAATCGAATACAATATGTTGTACATTAGACAAGTGTATGGTTTAATAGATTTTATTATTAACTTAGTAATTATTTCTAATTGCCACGTAGTTTAGATTTAAAAAAAAAACATATTCGACCTCACTTTGTTAAACATATAGAAACCAATAGTATATAACCTGACTAATATCTAATCTTTTAAAGTAAAGATAATTAAAATAAAATAAATAACTAATTATTTTCCAGTTTAACAAATTAACTATCACCTATTACTACAAAACTATATAAAATACCATTGTACCTATATGTGAAGGTACACTATTAAAACGTTAAATAGAATATTATCAATTTATTTGAAAATCATTTTTATAATTTGAGATAAAAATCTATACATGAACATTTAAAATAAACCCCAAAAATATACCAACACAGGCAATATTTGTAATATGTATAGAACACGCGTATTTTATAGCTCTATCGTTATTAAAAGATTGAAAATAACAATAACGCATAGGCTCTACTGCTCGAAGCTATAAGAAGATATAATATCCAAAATTATAGATATATTATATAATATTATATACAGAGCCAATGACCCAAAAATTGTTTTCATCTGCTGTGTCCAGAGGCACAAACACGCACGTAAATAATTGACGTTGTCAACATCTCTTCGGTGATTATAAGGCGTCACAATAAACGAACAATAAAATAATAATAATAGTATAGTAGTAGTAATAATGAAATAAATAATCAAAATAACAAACGTTACAGTCACCATACCTACTGACCATCACAGTGTCTTATACTCTCATTGTCCACGGTTCTCAAGAATCTACAGGACCCTTACGTGTACTTTATATTCCTATGCATATATATATACACATATGTATATTATTATATATTATAATAATATACATCATGGTGAGAGTAACATCATTAAAAAACTCGAATTTTCCTTAGTTTGACCATTCCCTGCAGTCGTTGTACCTACAACCCGACTATAGTAACGATATGATGTTGAATTGTTGATTATCGTCGACTCTCTTCACTTAATACAGACGCGTGACACAATATTATAATACTCACGTATCGAGTCACGTACAATGCTAACAACCAGATTTTTTGGCCAATACGTATTATCGTCTATACAGATATATATATAATATAAGATACATGGACAAATACAACACAGTAGCCGGTCTAGAAATATCGATATTGTTGAAAAAACAATCACAAATATGGTAATGGTGGTTGTTATAAGATTTGGTATGTTTGAAAATACAATAGCCATAAAACGGCAATATTTTAAAAACAATTATGGTTGAGCAATTGAGGATTTAAAAATAAAAAAAACATAATAAAAAAATGGATGGCGTTTTTAACGAAATATGAAATTTAATTTGATATATATACTTCCATTTTTTGAGTATTACTCAATACACCGCTTTATGTGGATTCTATAATTCGGATCTTTTGTGTGTGCACCGTATTTTAATCTCTTTTCGACATACTCTTATTAGCAAAAAATAATTTTAACAGATCGTGTATTCAAATTTTAAGCAAAATAAAATACAACTGGACTTTGGTTCCGTTCCGCGATTGAAATGTAAAATAACAGTTTAAATAATAACAAGATATATTCAACGACTGAACGTAGGTATATGTAGGTACATACATTTACCAATTTTGAAGAAAATCAGTCGTATCACGAAATTGAAATATATAAACATGAAAAAATTAATAGAAAAGTACAATCGAATTCATATTTTGAAACACTCGTTGATATTATAGTTCGAGAATATTGTCAAAAATCGTTCATACCTAATAGTTTTCACCCGTGACAGAGAATCACTTCGTACAGCATACACCGTCTGTCTATATAATCAGGTATACGAGAACACGAGACCTGCAGGGTATACCCAAACGATCGATTCGAAGGAGATAAATAATAACAACAACAACAACAACAACAACAACACATAATTCGCTTTGCACTCGTCTTAAAGAGGTACGCTCATAACTGCGCGGGCGCGTAGCCGCCGTGTATAAACACTATAAACCGAGTGCGGTACGTAAGTATATATATATATATACAACACCAGACTTACCCTGCTGGTCTCCTCCCAGATGGGATCTTCGCAGCCGGCCGACGAACCGGACGAGCCCTGCGACGGTCGGGTTACGAGTTCCGGCGCACCGAGTCAACAGGTCGGTGGAGTACCGCTATGACCGGCACCGCCGTCAAGGTCCTTCGACGGCGCCCTCGAATCGCGGCGCAACGCACCGCGCCGGGAAGCCGCGGCGGACGGGCGAGGATGCGGCGGCGACGACGAGCGAGTCGCGACGCGCAGTTGACGGAATCCGCGGCGCAGCGACGCTGGACGACGCAACGTCGCGGCGCGAACGGCGGGAACGGGCGGATGGTGGCGACAGGGTGTCGCGGCAACGGAGCCCGGAGCACGATGGAATCGCGGCGCATGCTGGCCGCGTATGGAACAGCGCACGGAGTCGCGTCGCGGCACGGCAGCCACCGCGGCCGCGGTGCCGGACGACCACGCGCCTGCGGTGGTGATGGTGGGAAGTGAGGTGTTCGGACTTCCGGCGGGCGCTGGCTCCGACGCGTGCACGTCGCAGTCGGCCGTCACGGCAAGTGCCA
Source organism: Melanaphis sacchari (assembly GCF_002803265.2). NCBI lineage: Eukaryota > Metazoa > Arthropoda > Insecta > Hemiptera > Aphididae > Melanaphis > Melanaphis sacchari. The sequence continues at coordinate 397,435 of NW_020270526.1, read as the reverse complement.
CCTTTTCCCACGGACGACCCACTTGGTTTGGGGGCTCGTCGCCGCCGCACTCCTCGCCGATTTTCCGTCATCGAACAGGCCTCGGCCTCTTGAGCGCACCGCGGATGGCCGTCATTTGACGATAACGCGATGTGCACCGCCTGCCGTTCCGGACGCGGAACCGGAACGGCCGTCGATGGCAGATTTGTATTGGCCGGCTATGGAACACTGCACGCAGCAGACGGACAACGCGCAAACGACACGCAGGACGTGCAGCGTCCGGTAACGCGAACGATATTGAAGGTCCGCGCGGCCTCACGAACGCGGGCCAGGCACAACATATGGCAAATAATATGTATAGCTAGTCGGTGGCGACGGCGGCGGCGGCGATACGGTGGCCTGTCGACGACCATATTGGGCTCGGTTGCCCGCGAGCTCGTTTACCCGCCGGTCTACTCGCTGCCCCCCCCGCACACGCGCCGCGCAGCAGTCCACGGCCACGGCCGCCGCCGCGTATTGTTGTGACGCATAATATTGTTACGACGTTCGACGAACAGATAATATTGTATTATTATTGTCATTCGCGCACCTACGGCGGCTGATCCGGCGGCGCGCGCGCGCAGTCTCTTGCGAAATCGTCAACTACGTGTGGTTTATAACAATATAACCGCGACGACCGGGGAGGAATGCGTCTTAGTCGGCGACACTGCGAAGTCCGAACCAGCTAATCCGCACGTATATAATATATATATATATATATATAATATTATTGTTGTTGTTGTTGTTGTTGTTGTTGTCGTTATTAATATTATTATTATTATTTTGTAAACGTTTTATGTAAGTGGCGTGCTGAAAAAAGGAGAGTTGGTTTGAGGGGGAGATTGCTCCAAATCTTATAAATGGATGTGTGTGTGTGTGTGTGTGTGTGTGTGTGTGTGATGCTTGTGACCTAAGGTATGAGACAGATTTAACAAACAGCTAGTTTCTAGTATTTTTTTATTTATTTTTTTTTGTTCTTTTTTGTCGTGTTTTTGGGCATACGAGTCCTTGATTACGTCTTAATATGTCTCTTGCCTCGAGTTTAAAAACCGTTCAGCACGCCACTGCTGTGCAGTGTTATGTACGTAACGACGTTGTTCCATTATAATTATATTATAATAAGTCCCATTATTATAGCTATAATTTTTGTGATTTTGTTATTGTTATCACGCAGATTCTGAGCGGAAATAATGTAATAACGCCTTTCAGGTGATAGACAAAGCTACTAAGAAACCCAGCTAGTCCTACATGACCTGCGGTTGATGCACACCATACCGCGGTCGATGGTGAATAATTGTTGAACGCGTAGATACTAGAATACTAGATAGTATCCTATAATTAGTTATAAGTGTTACCTATAATAGTCTACAAGATTCGACGCGGCGTAGAAATGATAATGAAATTCAGGCACACGCCTATAGAAGTTCGAATTTGTATAACTGCGCAGCATCGTTCAAAGCCGGCGCCCCCAGCAAGGAATGCGTCGTTAACGACACATTTTGCGAACGTGCACTAGCAAACACCGCCCGCGCCCATATAAAGAACACTCCAATAATACAAGAGTCAGTATATACGACACTTTCGCTAAATTCCATCTATCTTTTTTCGTCCGAGAAAATACTTAAATAAAATTAACGAAAACCGTTACCTAAATAAAAAATATTTTTTAACGATAAACGTTTATTAACAGACAGAACATACCGTATAATAATTGACTTACAAAATATTTTAATAAAAATATTACTTATCTGACTACCACAGTACCTATAACCAAAATGATAATGAAATATTCAATGGTAGGTAAGTCATATTAAATAATAATATGTATTATGTAGTAATAGTACTATTTTATTTTTTTTACTCTGTGGTAATAAGTAATATTTAAACAGTTTTTATTCATTTCATCACAATTGGCAAAGAATAATTAAAATATGATAATTGAGGTTGAATTAAATACAAGACGTAAATCAGTGAGACGTGAGCCATGCAGTTAATTGATTAGAATAATCTGTACCACCTATAGAATTTATTAGTAAGTTTTAAAGATGTATAAATATTTATCAATAAATGGTTAATACATCTATGTTAATTTGTTGATAATATCAACTATTTTTTCACACAATACAATTTTTTGCACAAGTAGGCAAGGCTTACCTTATCAGTGGGTAGACCTCGCCCAACAAAAAACTATCAAGAGCAAATAAAACACAAATAAATAATACATATTATTATCCTTGAGTATATAATACATACGCCTATTTACCACCTATAGAGCTATATAACATTTAGTATCTTTTATATTATTAACAGAATTAATTGTTCGATTAGTACTATTTATAGTGTTATATTTGCAATTTAAAAGAAAATATCTCTGGAGAACCACATTTTTTGAAGATCTATATTATTTTTAATATTAGTGATTTTATTTATTAATCATGACACTAACATCAAAGTATAGATATGCGTGCATTGTATATTACCAATGTCTATATTATAATATGTCTCAGAAAACACATTTTTCGTGCAAATTATTCTTTTAAAGTTTTAAAAATAGCTTTTATTTGAAAGATGTATTTTAAAATTGTTTAAAAAGAAAAATGTTAAAATTGATTAGAATTCGACTACGCTAAAGCAAATTAAATTTTTGATTTCGTAAAAATAAACGTGTTAGCAAAACGCGAATCGCATGATTTGATCAATCTCAATTGGTGCGCGGATTTTTTTTTAAAGTAGATTCATCGGTAAAAGTTAATATATTTACAAATTTAGAATTCCAGCATATTTATGAATTATTCAATTACAAAATTTTAAGTGTCTGTTTTCATAATCACCTGCATGCTGTTAAACGAATAGTTTCTAATTGTTTAATTTTATTTTTTATAACGTTCTATTAACTGACAATATATGCATATTCCAGCCTCCATACACCAATAACGTACGAATAATTTTGAAAACATACAACTATATACTTTAAAAAATGTTATTGGTATGGTCAACATTTGTTGCGCTCCTTGATCAAGCTGATCTATTACACTCATTAATATTACATAAGAATAAAAATTGAGTCTTTAATAAAATTAAAAAAATCAATCTAATAACTTAATACTATATCATGTTTTTAAATAATATTAAATATCCAATATCTACGCAATTTGGTAGATTTTCATTAGATTATGATATCTTAATTTTTTCAATTTTTTAAATTTAAAAATCTTGATTACAATAAAATAAATTTAAAAAAAATATAAGAATATAAAATTAATATTTAATTAGCAGTCTACCATTACAAATATATAACATAAATAATATCAAATTCTTACCTGTATTTCCTTTAAATTATCAGTCTCAGGAATCCATTCTCCTTTACTTCCATTAGTTACATTTACTTTTGTAGGGATTGGAGGTTTAGCTGCATTGTTTTTTGAAAATGTTGCCGTTTCAGACAGAACAACTTTATTTGATAATTCACTAAAAATATTAATGACAATGGTTATAACTTCAACAATATTATAATCACTTTACTTATTATATATATATATACTATACCTATTTTCTTCTTGAAGTTTAGATTCTGTGCTACGCAATTGCTCTATAAGCTCAAGTCTTTCTCGTTCTTGATCTTGTAAGGCATCGTGATATCTTTGTTTTTGTCGTTGATACTCCTTAAGTAAATCACACTGACTATTTTGCATATCAAAATTAGTACTAGATTGATTAATAGACAAAGATTGATATCGATCAGTAAGTGAATCTCTTCTAGACGATCTGGTCGTATTTGACGTGGTTGTAGAATTTGATGATCTTCCAGGTTCTGGAGACGATAATTCCGAAAAAAATTTTTTATTTTCTTTTACAGGTGTCACAACTTCGGTAATAGATGGTAACTCTCCGTTTATACTATTCACGAAAACTTCACTTTCAAATAATTTGTCTACTGAACTAGTCATGGGTGTATTACTTTTCAGTCCTGTTAAGTGAAAACTAGCAAAAGATGATTTTACCAAATTTGACGGGGTGCTAGGTACTCCGATAGATGATATAAGAGATGACGAAGAAGTATGGTCAAGGTTTGGCAGCAAGGAACGTGACATAATATCGGCAGCTGATCGTGGTCTAGTAAATGGCATTGCAGAATGTGGAAATTGTTTTGGCTTTATAGGAGTGACAAGCATATGTTCTGTCCATGATGTTTCCAAAGACGGTCTCTCTAATTGTTCAAGTTCGACATTTAAAGTTTTTTGTTCAAAAGGCACAATAAAAGTTTCAGCTGGAATGCTTTGAAGCCATGACATCAAACTAAGATCTGTATCTCTATAACCTTCCGATCCATTAAATATATGTGAAAAATTTAAAACGTTAGGTCCAAAAGGTTGATTACTTCCAACTGCTTTTGATTTACAAAAATTACAACACGATTCATAAAGCATTCCTTTAATAATTAACTGAATAAGTCTGTCATTTATTGCATCTGGCATAACAGGTTTTTTGTCACAAGGTAAAAATTTCATTACAAGAGGATAAACTTGTTGAAAGCATTGTACTCTTGCTGTACTAGGATTCCAATCTTTATAGCCTAAATTATCGGATAGTCTTGGTAATGTTAACATTAAACACAGATTAGAATATTCCTCTTTAGTAGGGCATACTTTTTCTAACTCATTTAAAACTTTAACTACCTCTTCTACTGCAGTATCTACACTTCCAATCACAGTTGCTTCTGATTTCATACATATCAGTTCGGCATATTTATGTCTAAGGATACAATACCTAAATTTATTGGTAGGAAAAGTTGGTATAGCTTCCAATGGTTGAATGAATTCAAGCACGTCATCCCATTGACCGTCCAAAATAAGTTGACGAAGAAACAACGTATCATCTGAATAACTTCCATTTATAACACCAGTTTCACGTTCTACGCTTAATTGAGATATATGAAGTTCGCGATTATGCAAAAACTCCAAAGTTAATTTAATAATATCTTCTTCCCGTACAGAAATCTTTGCAGTTGGCATCACGTAACATATACGCAATCTAGAAATAATAAAACATTTTTATTTAACAACAAAATATTAATTTAATTTACTAAGAGTGAACAGGTTAAAGTAAGGAAACAAACAACACTGCCAGACAATTATACAAAAATAGTAAAGGAGTGCTCTCGCCGACACTCCTTTCCTGTTGGTTTATTTTAGTACACCAACAAATATACCCTTGCTATAATTGACATGTTTCATAAAGACGCATATAGTTCAAATGAATAATTAATAACAAAAAAAAAAAAAAAAGAAACTCAATATAAAATAATTTACAAACCTAAATAACTTTAAAGCATTTAATTGATTCATTCACTAAACACAATATCACTGTACATACTTTTAATTTAAATACATTTTTAGTAAAACAAACTTTAAACATAGAAAGATTACAAGACACTGAGTAATATATTCTTAAAATAAACTAGAGAAAAAGAAAAAATTACAGTGCGCAAGTTCGTTTTAATAGTTATGTTTATCCTGAAACTTTTGGACATTGAAAAATATTAGATAGAGGGTTGTAACATGAAAGTTTTATTCTAGAGTAATTCAAAAAGACACATGACAATGTTTCTCTAGAGAATAATGGACTGTTACAACAACATTTGTATCTGTATACATGTTATAAATAATGTAATGTAATACACTTGTAGTAAGTAGGTAAATAAAATAGAATGCTCTTAAGCAAATTAAAATGTGTATAGAGTCTGTAGACCCTTATAATACATTTGTATATAAATTAATATCTAATTTCGGAAAGTTTAACACAATACTAGATGTAATAAAAATATATATGTATTTACAAACCTTGAAATAAATTTTCTATGCATATTTTTTAAAAGTATATTGAAATAAATTACATTTTAAACAACTGTTATCATTACCAATACATCAAATAATTTTTAAATGTTTAACGAAAAGGAAAAAAATATAATTTATTGCGGTCAGTTATCGTCTGATACTAAAACTAAACTAATTTCTTTAAAATAAGTGTTGTTTAAAAAAAAAAATGTTCCAGTTCCTATTTTATGCTTAATTTATAAACAACTTATATACAGGATGTACAATGTACGATACAACACATGTATAAAAGTGAAGTAATCCATTAAAAACTAGAAATGTAATAAAATATATAATACCTACGGTTTGAATTTTATACATTATTTTAGTTATTTTGTTTATTGTTAATAAATTATATGCATTATAACCCCTAAAATATCATATTTTTAATTTTCATAAACATTTATCTTTTTAAAAATTATCATGGTTAAAATAAATATAAACTATTAAAAATGTTCAATGTATTACATTATACTTAATTCAATAAATAAGTTACTAATTATTATTTATAGTAAAAATGATATTTTTGGACATAAAATAAAACTAGTTTGTTTATGATTATTTTATAGAGTTGATATCAAGACTTAAAAACACCCTATATAATACTGGATCTTCAGCATTAATAATTATACATATGTTTAAATAATTGTATATGCAACACCGTAAAAAATATAGCCTATAGGTAAACTACATTGCTTATAAGTTATAAGTTATAACCTACTTATAAGAGACTAGTTCACAAACAAATTATTAATGTATTGAAGTCCATTGGTTTTTTAGTCACTTCATAAATATAAAGCAGATAAATATTATTACTGTAATAGTGATTATCATAAAACCGCATTCAACTTTAAAAAACAAATAAAAAGTGTTTAATAGAACTTTGAATTATGATAAAAAATAAAAAAGTAAGTTTTAAAGAAAAGAAATAAAATATTAGTTCTACAACACATCAAATTTTTTTATAATTAATTATTATTTTTTTTTAATTAAATTAAACTTAAAATTAATTTAAACACATAAAATTTTTCATGGAAGACATTATACAATAAATAATTTATATTTGCTCCTTGATATTAAAAAAAGTCAATCAAATACCAAAATGAAACCCACAAAGTTATAATGTAAATAAATACAACAATTGGCTTATTAAAATCCAATAAACTTTTTACAAATCTTTTTTATAACAATCATGAATACCTTTTTTTTTTTTTTTTAATTAAATAATTATATAATTTCTTTAAGTGGCTTTAAATCTAATGGACCCATGAATAGATGTATCTAATTGCTTTATCTATTTAAAATGAAGGTCATGTAATAAACATTTGTGAGCATCATATTTAATAGATAGTCACTATATGTCCCATCTTTTCTACATATATTTTCCCACCTTTTATTCTAATTTCTAATGACTACCTACTCAAATATAGATAATTAATTGATATTCAAATTTAAAATTAATTTATCTTAATAAACAACAGTAAAGAGATGATTTTTATAAAATTTCTTAAAATTACAACTATATTTAATTGGTATAACTTCCCTATTTTTTTTTAATATTCAAACATAAATTAATTATTTTATTAAAAATGCAGTCATTGTTTAAATTTAATTTAGTAATTTTTATTATTTTTATTTAATTATATTATTTAGGATAAAGTTATGAGGTAAACAAACAATTACATAGGTAAATTAAATATAATTATCACCATTATTATTACCAATTATTTAAAAGTTTAAAACAGTATACAAAATTATAGATTTATTTAAAACCATTCTTCCATTATATCATTGAATGGTAAATAACCAATTGTAGTTCAAATATTTCATTATTTATAAACAATGTTTTAAAATTTTCAATGGCAAAAGTTAATTAAATTAACTGTATTTATAATATAATAGACAATATATAAATACTTAATAATATATTAGATTATATAAATTGTAATATAAATACTGTCTAACTAACTCGATAATCATTGCACTTGTTACCTACCTATATAAAATATAAATACTAATAGTCATAATTTCTTAATTAAAATGTAATAACAGTGCATTAAAGAAATTAAATTTGATTTTTAAATAATGTAAGAATATGAGCAGTATAGAAAAACATCTATAAGTAGTTATAAATGTCATAAATTGTTTTAAAACATAATTTCATTTTTAGTTTCAAAAAAACTATAAAAAATATAAAATCAATAGAGTATAAAAATTATAAAATTAATAGAGTATAAAAATTATATAAACAACATAGTTAGTAGTACATTAATTATTCCTAACTAACTTATTTTTTCATTTAAATGGTAAAATAGAAACAAAATATTATATTTGTATAACAATAAATAGGTATTAGAAAGAAAGGTATGTATTAGGTTTTACTATCTATTGACATAATAAATGAGTAAATAAATACCTATATATATATATTCATGAAATATAAAAGGCTGGTGAGGTAAAATAAAAATAAAAAAAAAACTCAATGTTTATTCAATAAATCAAATATGCTGTGTTGTTGTATTACTGTGTAAATACAATGTATATTTTTTTACAAGGGAGAATATCAATCACAATAATTTATGTTCAATAGTTGTGTTATAAAGTATTATTTTTCAATTTTATAAAATATTTAAGCACCTAGTTGGATAGCACAATAATTCAATACACTTGACAGTTTGCACACACACATGCATATTCATTATTCTCACGAAAATTACACTACAAATTGACTACAAATTAACAACGTACCGTTAATAAAATAATTGTTGACGAGTAGAATCTATGCGTAGGTAATGCCAGACAAGAGGTCAATAAACTGCCATAATTATTTATTATCCGCAAGACAAATCGGTCGGCAAAACTCGGGGCTTTGTAAGCACGACGGACGTTCCCAAACCGCGGCCGTAGGAATTCGCGATCTTGAAATACCGACAAATTTAAATCCGAAATCGTTATTGAGTAATATTAATGGAACGCCTACTCATTCGAATGTACGAAAAAAAAAAAATAATAATAAACTCAACATCAACAAATAACAATATTACCAGTTATCACGATCGGAATGTGATAACAACTATCGAGTTGAATCAGCTGCCTCTAGATAGTCGATAGCGATAAAAAATATTGACTCTGGGACTCGGGTAAAAACGTATAATAAACAAAAAACGACTTCAGCCGACTACAAGTTATCGTCGTTATCTATACGATTTGAGCACCATGGTGTGTTTATAAGAATTATGTTTCGGTCCGTGTCTGCGCACATCAACAGTAACAGCAGCTCTACACTTTACACTTTACACTTTTACAGCTCTCGTCAGTTCACATCGAAGACTATGAATCGTAGAACGCTATAGATTATTCCATAGATATTTTAATTAAAAAAATGGACCAAAAACAGCGCCTAAAGACCCAAATGCATTTATGAATGTATTGCTATGCTTTGAAATTATTTCAACTTTGATTATGATATTAGTTTATGCGAGTCGTGTTCCTTACGTCACGCGCCCACACAAAGTTATAATCATACCATTTCATTTGGTTATCAGGAAATCTATGTAAGTGTGTCTCGTGAAGAATGACATGGCTCATGAGATGAATTCCGTTTTAACGATTTATTTTTGTTCAAAAACTTTGAAACTTCCAATTTTCTCCAAAGCTTAAGGATGTCTTTGATATAGGACGTAGACACAGCTTAATTAAATTTATAGTTATTTCAATTATTTGTTTCATATAGATTATTAATGGTTTTAAAATTGAACTATTTTTATCGTCGTTTTATGTTAATCATCCAGTATTAAAGAGTAATAAGTAATTAATGAAAATATTTTAATATTAATTCAAACTCTATAGGGCTTACTTTTCTTAATACTGACCAAAGTGTTTTTCTTCATTTTTTTTTATTTTACAGATTGTTAAATTATGGCTTCTGTTAAAAGCAATGCTTGTGATTCTGTGAGAGTTGGCCGAAAAGTGAGTGTTGGTGCATACACTGGATTTGCTCGATATGTCGGTCCGATTCCTGGAACAGAAGATATTTGGGTGGGAGTCGAATGGGATGATCCAAACAGAGGTAAACATGATGGAATTCATGACGGCATCAGATATTTTAAAACCTTGTAAGTATATACAGCTAAGTGTTTTAATTTCAAATCAATTAATTAAAATGTGTCAATTTTAGACATCCTAATGGGGCATCATTTGTACGTTTAGAAAAAGTGATACCTAATAGCATTAGTTTTATAACTGCTTTTCGAAGTAAATATGGCCAAGATTTTGATGATAATGTTCATCAGGAGATAATGGCATTGATGAAACAGTCTAAAATGGCATCTTTTGAACTAGTTGGAATGCAAAAAATTCAGAAAAAGCAAGCGTAAGTTTTTCATTTTTTTGTCCATCAGTTATTCGTTTTATTACTCACGCACAATATTTTACTGTTTAGATGTTTTGATAAGTTAATTGATGTAAGTCTAAGTCATCATGGTATAACGGATGCTGGCGAACCAGATGAAATACAAGATTGTTGTCCAAATATTGAGAATTTAGAGCTTTGTAATAATTGTTTTACTGATTGGGAAACAGTATCAGAAATAACTCGACAATTAAAACATTTAACAACCTTAAATTTAAGGTAATTGAGTAATCTGTTATGTTAACTTTGTTGTACAATCCATTTTGATATAACATATTTTTAGCTTTAACACTATTGATTTACCAAAAGAAATAAATCCGCACTTCAAGGAATGTTTTAAATGCTTGAAGAAAATTATTTTAGGTAAACTCAATTACAGCTGGCATGAAATCATGACTTTATCTGAAGCATTTCCAGTTCTTGAAATGTTAGAGGTATACATATAGAGTTAATTAAAAATTAAACTGTATTGTTAATATAACTCATTTTAAACCGTTTAAAGGTCCCAGATAACAATATCGATAGACTTGAAAGACCTTCAGTGGCCATGGAGAATATTTTGTACTTGAACCTGGAAAATAATAGTTTATCATGGCAAGAAATCAATAAATTGCGTTTTTTACCAAAGTAATAACTAATACCTATCAATCATTATTAAAATAATAAAAAATATATTTTACCAACTGTTTTAAATTATCAGATTAGAATGTTTAAATGTCAATCGAAATGGGATAAAAGATATTCAAATTGTACCATCATCGTTTCCTTCACTTAAATTTCTGATGATCAGTGACAATGACTTATTATATGTAAGACAGATTTCCACGTTTATTATTTATTTATTTATTTCTTAAATTTATATAAAAAAAAAAAAAAAAATGTTTTTTATTTAAGTTTGAATCATTGTGTGAGCTTAATAAACTACCAACGTTATGTTCTTTAAGAATTCAAAATAATCCTCTACTTAAAGGAATGAGTGTTAGCAATTACACTTTACAAATAATAGCAAGAATTGCTAATTTAACGGTAAACTAATGTATAAGTCTTTATCGAACTAAACTATATTAGACTATATTTTAAACTTTATATTATTTTGAAATTAATGATTAATTTAGATGTTAAATGGAACCATGATTACACTTAAAGAACGACAAAATAATGAAAGAGATTTCTTAAAAGATTTGGACATGATTTGGCATAGACAATTAAAAAGTGCAGAAGAAAGAGCTGAATTCTTAACCAAACACCCGAGATATATGGAACTCATTGCTAGTAAATAATCAATTTACTATTTTATTTCATATCAAATGTTTACAATATAATTCTTATTTAGAATATGGTTCTGATTATTCGGAAGACCTGAACACATCAAACAAAATAAAGACAATAAAAGTAAGAATTGTAAACTTTTGTAAAGAATCGAATACAGAAAAGGATGTAATAATAAAAACACTTCCAATTACTATGACTCTTAATCGTTTCAAAGATCTTGGAAAACGTTTATTTGGTCTAGGCAACAGGCAACTTGAATTTTCATACGTAACAAAAGAGGTAAATTTAAATTGTAGTTAACTAAAAATTATTATTACTACTATATACTACTGTTTTTCTTAAACATTTGCCCTTCACTATCAGTTATACATTGTATCCTTGTCCTATATTTCCGAAAAGCTTTGTTCCCTCCTCTTTCTTACTTACACAAGCTATTTTTATGTCATTCTCTATTCTTTATCTTCTTTACCTTCTCTTTTTGCCTAAATTAATTTCCTTAGCCACTCTCACAGCCTCCACGCAACCTCTCCTGATATCTTGACCGAATTATTTAAACTTATTTTCCTGCACTTATCTATAGACTATACTTGGTGCCATTTCTAAATAGTATAGACCACTTCTATTGAATTAATTTCTTATTTTATCTTTAGAGCCATTCCGCTTAATCTAACTTTGCATTCTTATTTTTATTACACGCATCCTCTATTCTGTTTTATTATTCACCGCAGAACATTATTGTTAAACATACAACATAAAGCTGGCCTCACAACTGTTTTATATTTTAAAAACATATGATTTAATATAAATGTAAAATATATCAGCTAATAAATACACGTTTAATATTATGTATTGCATAAAATGTCTGATATTATTCTTGAGAGTAACACTGATCTAAATAAAACATTCTCTTCTCAACAAATATATTTATAATTTATATTGTTATTAACAACATAATCTAATTATTATACTTGTATACTTCTTATTTTTTAGAAACCGGATATTGAATATCCCATGGAAAACATGAATCAAACATTAGACTATTATTCTGTTGAAGATGGAAACACAGTACTAATTAAATGGTGAAAATAATAATGCAGTCTTAATTTTTAATCATTAATTTATTATTTGTATTTTTAAATACTTGTTTTTTGTACTTTTAACAATATTATAATATTGTGTCTCTGTTTATCAAATTAAAAAAAAAAATTTGTATATAAAATTTATTAAAAAAAAAAAAAAAAAAAATTGGAACATATTACGTTGTAGTATTTGTGATATTTAAAGGCGTTACAGTATTATGTAATCTAGATATGGCAGCTTGTACCATTCGTTGCAAAACCGCATCTTCGCATGTTACTTCCTGTAAAAACAAATACACATCTAAAGTAAAATCAATTCAAAATAACATTAAAACAAACATACCAAATTTTTTAAATTAATATTAGCTTTTTTCCCATCAACAGCAACAAACAACTTTTCACCTTTAAATATTTTTGGCACAGATTCTTCACCAAACATCTCTTGTAAGATTTCAATCAAACATTCCTAAAAATGTGTTTTTTGTTTAATATTATTTAATTTAAAAATATTTATTAAGCGTAATGAATAAATGTTTACTTTGAAATGCATCTGGTCATACTCAGTAAATGGAACTGATGCCACATTTTTCATATCCCCTTGACTCATCGACTGAATTTTCATCAACACTTGTACAACAATATCTGCATACATATCGTTTTCAGGAGTAGTCGTCCATTCTAGGGTGGCAAAATTTTTATCTATGGAGACATCCACTGAGTTTAATACTCTTAACTTTTTATTTGGAATTATTATTTCAGGTACACTGCCAGTCAAATGGGACAACATATTTTGTAATACTGTAAATGATGATGTAAATCTGTGAAGTTGTTTTTGTTGAATTTCGCTTAACAACATATCGGAATATCCTTTAAAAAGAAAACATAAAAAAATTATTATCCATCTTAAATTAGTGATGATAAAAATAATAATCAATGTAAGTGTCACTAGAATAACATCTAAAAATATTAATGTCCATAATACAGAGATATAATTTTCAACTTTTATAAGTTTTTTTGATACAACTTTTCTTTAAATATAATAGTATTTAAAGTAATTTTTAAATTACTCATTTAATAATTGTGTATTTATGAAATAACCAATAATAAACACAAAAAATTAACTTTAAAATATATATCTTCCTAAACTAGCTTAAACATTTTACCAACAAGCTTAAAATAGAAGAGGTGGAGAAATGTATAAAATATAAAAATTAATTAATTTTATGGATATCGTCAATGTTACTTATAAATTATAATTATTTTTATCACTCCACCAATGTGTTTAATAAAATGTATTTCTCTACTACCAGACAATTTTTCACCATACTTAAAATATTATTAAATGTTCAACAAAAAATAAAAAAATTAAAATTTTATTTTTTATATCAAATTTACTTAATACGCCATGAAGCGCCAATGGTAAATATTTAAAATAAAAACTACTGCCTTTAAATAATAAAAAAAGAAAAATACTCATGTAATGTTGTTTATAATTAATTATAGTATAGTTAATGATTAAAAACTATTCAAGCTAAGAAGTATTTCCATTTTGTCTATTCATAGGTGTAAGATATCAAGATACAAAAAAAAACATCTTAATTTTTAAATTTTCCAATTTAAGACTGCCGCCAGTAGGAAATTGTTTAATGATAAAGTAATATATTTTAAACAAGTCCAGTATCCTATCAAATATTTATTGTTTTTAAAGAAAGAATACTGTAATTTTGATAATTATCTTACTTGGAATATCTTCAGAAGCAAAAATATGATAGCTAAAATTTTTTTTTAATAAAACACCACTTAAAATATTGTCTTCTGCTGGTTTCTCAACGGCTATTTCTCCCATAACCTAAACATAAAATATTTATTATAATAAATTTAATTTAATTATTATATTATAATATGAATAAAAAAAATTAAATATACTTTTGCAGTTTTTTCCCCAGTAAAATAAAAATCCACTCCTACTGTATTCCGAGGGTTATAAACTTTAATATCTTCAGAGTTTTCTTCATATTCTCTAACCAAAGCAGATTTAAGCCTTTGCATTTCATTTTGTTCACCATGTACCAACACCTAGGTATAAGAAAAATGTAACATATAAATAATTTCTTCAAATATTTTTGTTTTAATAATTATTTGAGATAATTACAATATGGGGTGGTTTTAAAATGTTTATAAATTCTCGTGTTTGCTGATAATCTGTATGAGCTGAAAATGATATATAATCTACAGACATTTTCAATGGTAACTTTTGTCCAGTCATAGTTGTAATATCTTCAGGTTCAGATAAAATAGCCTTAGCTAGTGTTCCTTGTACCACATAACCTAAAATATTTGTATTAAATAAAATATTTATTATAATAGAACATATTATTCATTTTTATTTTACCGGCAATTATAACTCCATTTTTACTATCTGTACACCACATTTCAAAAAGCTCTCTAGAAAGACCACTTTCCATGACACCAGGCGATGCCATTATGACACAAGGACCAATATCTTCAAAATGATCAATGCTCTAAAATAATCAAATTTAATATTTGTTTTAAAATAGTACATTAAAAATGTAATTATTCCCTAGATTTGAAATAAAAAAATAGTAAAAGAGAGAAATGTTTCAAAAATTTGCATTCCTACTTCAAAATACTTAATAATTTAAATATAATTGCGTGAAAATTAAAAGAAAGACAATTAATATTATCTTTCATATTTATAAATATTAAGTTGAATTTAAAATGAGTCGTATTTAAATACTTAAGTTTTTTTTAAATATTGAAAATTTCATTGTTGAAGTTCTATGATTATTAAACTACTAATTATATAAATAAGTATAAACAACATACTTTAAGGTTAGTAATATGTTTAAAAACAAATGGATTATTAACAGCAATTTGACGTTTTATACGATCATTCATAGCATTAATATATGTCTGATATACAGCCATACATTTTTTAGCCAAAGAAGATGCATAATATATTGGAATATCGTGAAGTTCTGGATGAAGACCCCAATATTCATCTAAAATAAATAAGTAAAAACATGAATAATATTCTAATATGTAGAAATAAAAAAATATATTCTATTTACCTAATATTAACAATAATTCTTGAGCTCGTCCTAATGCAAAAACTGGAATTAAACACCTTCCACCTCGATTAACAATATCATTGACAAGCATAGTAAATCGTCGTTCACGTTCTTCACGTTTTTCATGAATATGAGTTCCATAAGTAGATTCCTTAAATAACAAAAATAATTATAAATTTGTAAATTTCTATTTCATTGATAGTAATTTACAGTAATAAGAATTTCCGGCCTTGAAGGTGGTATTTCAGCAGCCATTAAATGTCTGTCTTCTTGTCTTGAAAAATCTCCAGTGTATAAAACTTTAACACCAGCAATCTCAATCATAAACATTGCAGCGCCTAGTACATGGCCAGCATTATAAGCACAAAAACGAATACCTCCAACATCTTTTTCTTCGTGGAAATTTATTGTTTCTATACGATCCATGCTCTTTTCTAAATCAGCTTCAGTGTAAAGCATTTGTTCGGTTCCTATGTTGCTAAAATAATAAATTGTTTAATTAATCAAAACTTTTATTTATTTGCACACAAATATAACTTGATTCAATGTCAACAATATGACATATTGTCATATCTGTCTATTTATTTTAGTATGCAATAACATTTAACATAATATTTATAATGTAAATTTAAATAAATACAATAATAAATAGTAAATATAAATAAAAGTACCTAATTATATTGATGCATCTAATCTAATTTTCTTAATATATTATACATATACTCTTTAAGATCTGCGTGAAATAATGAATAAGTGAATAATATACTTGTATAAACAAAAACATAAAAAATACAATGTTCATTTCAAATGTTCTTAAAAACCTTATAACCAATATTAAATAGGTACACTTGAATTATTTATAGGTTTAACAAATATATTCCAAGGGAGGTAATCAAAATAAAAAAGTCACTAACCTAGATTTGGGAGGCGATTCATGAGCATCCCAATAAGTTACTAATTATTTATTACCCTTAATTGGAAAAAAAATAGTTACAGTGATATGTCTTTAATTTATATATTGTGTATATCTAAAATATCTTTGTAAAAAATAAATTACCTGACTTTTATGTAATCTGACAATAACCATCTATAAATGGCTTTAGTTGCATGAGTCATGTAACATTTTCCTTTGAATTTAGTCTTGAGTAAAAACCATGGTAATGCTCCACTGTGGTCCAAATGAAAACTATAATATAATAAAAATACATAATAATTGTAATTAATCATAAATAATTTTAGTTTTTTTTTTTTTTTTATAATTGTCTATTTTATTTACTGGGTAATTAAAAGTAAATCAATTTCATTTGCTTCAATGAGATCCACAAATGGCAATGCATCTAAACCTTGAAGACCTGGATGAATTCCACAGTCAAGCTAACAAATAATACAGTTGAGTTAAAAAATATATAAATTTATAAATAGAACTTAGGACTTACCATAATTTTTTTGCCTTTAAATTCCATAACAATACATGATCTGCCAACCTCTTGTCCAGCACCTCTAAAATAAAAAAATATTTTATAGCACTATATCAAATACATATCATTTAAATTAGTTTATATATATATTATAAATTCTTTAACAAAAGAAACACTTTATAATATATTATTATTTATTTTAACTAATAGTTAATTTGGTCACTTATTATTATATACTTAAAATATTCAAAAATTATTGATAAGATTAAAAACAACTCAAGTTACATTTTATTTTAAAATTTATATTTTTAAAACTTAAGTAGATAATTATGTATAAAATTATATTTTAAAAATTATACAAAATTAAATCATAATTTTGACAAATTATTATAAAAGGTTATAAATTTATAACTTAAAATTTAAAACACATGCAAAATATTATAAAATTGAATAAATTTTAAATTAAAATGTCTATAATAACATATTAAAATAATTTTTAAAACAATACATTATATTATCAACAAATATTACATCAATTATACAATATTTTTTGTAGACAAATCAATATAACCATAATTATTACATTTTCTAATGAGCTAGTTTAAAATATTGATCATAAATCATTAATATATATTCATTTCATAGATTCTATGAAAAATAATTACTTAAACTATTCATATTTCCATATTATCCATTTTTAAATCTGCATCATCTTCTTCATCACTACAAGGATTTGAATTTGGAACCTCTGCTTTAATATGATTATCTGAAAAAATTATTTTAGCAAGTTCTTCGCGATCTAGATTAGTAGACCAGTTTTCATATTCATCTCTAGCCACTTCAATTTCTGAGGAACACTCATATTCATCCTCATTTTGTTTATCTTCGTCAATTACTTCTTCCAACCTTCTCATAATTTGTTGTCTAGTAAAATCTAAATTGTCTTCCTCCATATAATTACTATATAACTTAATATGTTCATTTCCACAAGTAGGTAAATTACCAGCTAAATACATTTGCCATGCTCTTTCTAAATATCCGTACATAACATTTCTTATGTCTTCTATAAACTCTTTTTTAAGCCAACCAGCATGTTTACTACAAGTAGTTGATAGAGATACATTTTTAAGCATTTCTTTTACTTCAGGCAAATGTATATCACATAATTGATAGTTAGCAACAATTGATAAAGGAAATGAATTTGGAGAAAAATAGAATTGTTTTTCAGCAGTATTAGGATTATAATCTTCAATGTTGAACTTTGCTACTTTAGGATTAGACGAATTGTGATCATCAAACCATTGATTGCGAATCTCAATTACTTGATATATGTAGTTAGATGGATCATTTTGGTAGTTATACCCATGCCTGTAAAAAAAAAAGATGCATATTTAATGTATCCATTTCTATTTATAAAAAATAAAAATAAAAATCAATAAGAAATTTACCTGACCCACATGCGTCGAAAAGGTCCGGTAGTGGTAAAATAGGCAGTGGTCGGCAATAAGTATTTCATCTTTTCTTTATTTATAACTTTAGCAAAATGAAATAATGCCGGTTTTACCCAGATAGGCCTTTTTTCAAATAATCTATCCATCAATCTCTTTTCATCAGGCGAAAACATTTTTACAGTTAAACAATACTTTAATAAATCCAAAGGCATGGGTGGTAGCTCAGTATCCTCAAAACGATTATTCTTAGTAAAATTGCGTACATATGGTCTGAGTCTATGTTTTTTAGACAACATATCCAATTTTTTAAGATTTATAAGATCATAGAAATCTGTCTGAGGTTCATTGAATTTACTTAGCTTGCTAGGAAGTAATGTTAAAGGTACATCTTTTTCTAGAGCCCAATTTATATCCAATAATTTATTTGTTTGCCATAATTCAGAACAATTTGGCTTAGGTGGAAAATATGCAAAATCCACAACACTTGTAAAAGTAAAAGTTTTTTGTATACATCCAACTATGTTAGCGGGTAACACTTCTATAGGAATTTTTTCACCAGTTTTTTTATTTATTTTATATTTTGTCTTTACAGCAATCAACAATGAACGTTCATAATGTTTGTTCCCTGTGAGTGGTGGTCCAAATTCTGATTTTACTAAGTTGACAGATAATGTAGCTTCTGAATTTTCAAATGCATAAGTAATTTCATCGATACCTCCAAGTCTGTCAATAGCTTGTTCAGCATTATTAACAATACCAGGAAATATTACACAATTTAAAAGTTTTAGTTTAGAAGGACTAATAATTTTAGTTTCTTCAGACGATTCCATGATTCAAATATAATGAAACATAAACTAAATAATAATGATTTAATGGCTTACAGAGGTTTTATAGTAAGTTTATCATTTTCTTCTTCAGATATCTGAATTTCCTCAACCTTCTTATCTTGAACGGACATTTTTCCTAAATAAAATCAAATAAAAGACATAAAATAAACCAATAATAACAATAGTTATTTAATTGTAATGATGTAAATTTAATAAAAAGGAAAATACATTTTAACTTGTCTTTTATGTTTATTTAAAATTTAAGTGATAATTCTAAAATCTTTGAGGTTATATTAATTCGAACCGGTAAAGTTGTTGTAGTAACCACGGTCAACCAAAACCACTTTGATACCACAGCGATAATGCGTAAACAAGACAAACGAGTTGCGCAGCGATTTTGCCATTCCGATTTCCGATTATTCTGAATACAATAGATTATGTATAATAATACATTATTTAACGTAAAATTATGAATATATTTTCGTTTTGTTCTAAAAAGATTTGGAATAAACATTTTAATGAAAACTTGGTTACCAAAATAAATATTATTTTAAACAATCAATAAAATTTAATTGTGTTATAGATTATAGAACAAATTTTGAATTTTTGTTCCACAAAAAGGTACCTATTAAAGAATTTTTATGAAGAAACTCTAGCAATTTCAATTTAATTTAATACATTTTGATATTTAGAGAGAATAAATATTATTCGTATGTTCTGTATTTTTTTTTTTTGTGATTTTAATTTACAAAGTGTAGGTAATGATAATTTATAAATATTACAATATATACCAGACGATTGATTTATGTTTTATAACAAATGCATTCTAAGTAATTTTTTGGTTAAATGTAGTACACTGGTACGTATATATTAATTTTGACGGTAGTTTTGATTGCAAGCCATTTATACGTAGGCAGCTGAATATATAGCTATTTATATTTTTCAAAGAATAGCGATATTAACTATACTCAAAGAATTATAATGTAGGTACCTATTACCTATTAAGTATGAATGACTAACAATATTATTGTATAACGAGATATAAATTTGATTAAATATAAATATATGTATACTGAAGTGATGTACATAGGGGTAAGATAACAAGGTTTATTTATATCATAGTTATTTAGTTTTGTATACCTATAATGCCTTTTAAATTTCCACATTTATTTTCTGTTTGGACGTACGGTCAAAGTGACACAACAATAATAAATCAACTATGGTAATAATGTGAAAAATAAGAAAAAAATAATATAGTAGAAATAAAGTATAACTGAAATAGCTATGATGGGATATTGGGATATAATTCTACACTTATAAGTGTTAGAAAAATATAATCAAATATTCAAATAATAATTCAAATTATTACCTTCCTCCTGATCTTCGGAGGGTTCCCAAGGTTATGTCTCGACGTCTCGTTAAAGTGATCAAAATCACCGTTTTTGTTATTAATAAAACAATATAACATTTTTATTTTTTATACCAACCGGTTGGTAACCTTATGTCCCAACACCTCGCTAATCGCGGCCGACAACCGCCACATTCGTAGTAGTGGTCGCGGCACAACATAGGTATATATTTTTTTTTACCACAAAAAATACAGGTTTTATTTTCATTTAACTCTTTTTCTAATGACTGAATTTTGAGAAATTGTACACTTCCGGGAACTGATCCATTCTTCATATTTTCATTATTTTTTTTTCTAATTGAAAATGACAAGAAAAATAAACACACACACACATCATTAAAACCATTAAATTAATCGCTCTACTTAAATCTAAAATAAAGTAAATATATTTTATGAGAATCAATTCAGAAATTGTGAGAGTGACTATTGAAGTAAATGTAAAGGGAAAAGGGAGAAGGTAATACCGAAGAAATAATGTATAGATATAATGCAAAATAGAATATTAAATGGCAGAATTTATGGAGGAGTATGACAATGATGACCAAACCCTTAAAGTTTTAAAATGAAAAAAGGTTTCAAAGCTCTCAACTGTTTTGCTTTAACTACCTTTTACTAGGCTTACAACCTTAAACATAATTAACTTTAATTTTTTATCATGTTATATATTTATAGTTGTAAATAAAAAAGGTAAAAATTTGGTTGTTGGTTATTGAATTAAGTGTTTGATTATCAAGTTGTTGATCGTTGACAAAATTACAATAACTGTAATTCAAATATAATTAACTTGAAAATATTAGTAGAAGTAAAAGTAAAAAACAGTGTACAAATTTTATTTTAAAATAAGAACACAAAATGAAGCTAAATTCCTACATTAGTCGTTTGATTTTATTTTCAATACAAAGCAGACTACACGAATATTTTTGCAAAGTGCAGTCACTTCGTATACGTGGGAAAAATTTTATAGTGATAATATTATTATTATTCTATTTTCTTTTATTTTATTTTATTTTTTTTTGTATTTCTACTAACTCCATAACACTGAGACGTGTTTAATCCTAGATTACCCCTAAAGCATATTAAATATAATATCATACTTTATACACCGTGGTTATAATAATCATACCGGGTCACAATAAATGTCGCCTTAAAAAATTCGAAACAGGCGCGTTTGCAACAGGGTATATATGAAGAAGTTCACGTGGGAATACAGCATAAGAAGTTTCAACGGTTTCCATGGTTACGAGTAATAATATGGTTTCTGTATAGTAATGCTATTATAAGTGTTCGTCGGCTGTCACAAAGTTTAATGTCCTACAAAAAAATAAATGTCAAAATAAATACGGGAATGCAATACGAAATAATATGTTTTTCTTATGATACATGTATAAGTGTATAATGTACACGCAGTTGAGCATAATCTACAGTATTAGTGGTTATATAACAACAATAATATACTACTGTGATGTACGTGTATGCGATCGCCGATCAGTATTTTAGAACGCAAAATTTGGTGCGTAACATATGTTATTTTAGAGAATCGTTTTAGCGTGGATGCGTATAAGTAGTTGTACAATAAAAGCTCGGAAAGTGTTTTTTCACTTACTCTGCAGATTAATTCGTACGTGATTTTTGGCATTAAACGATATTTATCGACACATGTACACACACAAACTATATATATAGATAATACTTAATTCTCGATGTAAAAGCAACTAAGTGAGAAAAAAATGTTGACGCATTTTTTTTTTTACTTTCTTAAAACTTTAACAACATCATATATGACCTAAGAATGGCTGGTTTGAAAAACATCTTAAAAAAAATATTATTTAAGTGCGTTTTTGCTTAGATTACCTCTAATTAAAAATATACTTTACTAGTAGTTATAATCACTGCACTGGTTGTATTATTAACTTGTAGCGCATATTATTAGCTAGTAATATTTATTACCAATTATTTTGTTTAGTTTTTGAACAGAGTTTTAGTTAAATTTTGAGATTGGTAATTATTTATTTAGAATGTACATGTTTCATTATTATTCGAGGATAAATTATTATAAAATTATTTATGTTTTTTTTTTAAATATAAAAAAATACTACAATCATAAACTACCCAAAAAATATCTTGCTAAAAAATGTATTCAACTTTGATGACTTAAAAATAGACATTTTCCAATACATTTTAAAAATATCTAACTTCTATTGTATTAAATTTGTTCTTTTATAATCGATTAAAAAACATCGAATATACACGAAATCAACATTTTTTCTTATTAACGCTTAAATTTAAAATGTTAACGAAACTTGTCAAATTCGAGAAAATTCACTTACTATTTTACTTACTTTTTACATATAATTGAAAAATTCAAAATAATTTTTTTCATAAGTTTTATTTAAAAAGATTAAAAAAAAAAGTTTTGCATAAAACCACATTAATTTTACTTAGGAGTTTAATTTAAAAATTCATCAAATATGTTAATTATTTTGTAGACATAAAGATCGATTATTTTTATAAGTGGACCAAAATTCAAAATACTCCATAAATTACAGTTGAGCATCAGAGCACTTAAAAGAATTTTTCCTCAACATCAAAATACTTCTACAAATTATTGCTACGTTAATAGTTTCCACAGCCACAGCAAAGGGATCTTTCTCAACTTTAAGATAGTTGAAAAATTACTTACGGTTCACTATCTCTGGAAAATATTTAAATGGCTTATCTATATTAAATATACACAAAGTGATATATATAAATAAAGTTATTGACATCTTCGCTTAAAAAATGGGTTAAAATGGAGTTGGTAAATATTGATAAAAATGACAAAAAAATTGTTATTTATTTATTTTTATTAGTTATAATACATTTTTTGTTGAAACATTAATTTTTTTTATTACAGTGTTAAAATTTTCTAAAAAAAGGAATTTGTTTTTCAAGTTTTCACCCTTTGAATATAAAACATTTATTTTGAGAACTAAAAAGGGGTCTTGCCATTAAGATGGAATACACAGAACACGAAACCTTAACCTTAGCACCAACCTAAAAAAATCTTGAAAATCATAGACCCGCCACTAGATGCAAATAATATTTGCAATATATTAGAGTGGATACCTCTCACATTAATAATAATCACTTTCTGTGGTATATCTCCAAATAAGAAATTATACAAAAACATTTTTTTCCTTGAAAAAAAAAATATTTTGATATTTTGAATGTTTTTTTTTTTGAAAACATATTACTCTTGTTTTACCTATTTTTATAGTATCAAAATTGCGAAATAAGATGGTTAAATTTACGAAAATCTAGTTTATATAGTTACTTCTCATTTGGTATTGGTTATTCTATCATACTTTAAAGAATGATAACCGTAGATTTAAACTATTCAATGATTTTTGAATAAGGAAAATTATTTGATATTGTATGTTTGTCTTATTGTTTTAAATAAAGTAATTACCTATAATCATATTTAAAAATATATTTGAATATATTTCGGATAATTATCCGTGATCGAGCACGAATAAAAATATTACACTTACATATGCATAAGATATATTACATCAGCTTTGCAACCAGGGAGATTCCGGGTCCAGACCCCCTTCCCCTTGTATCGTGTCTCATGTCTCAATTTTATGATAAAATACTTGTTTTTATAAACAATTAATTAGCAAAATAAAAGGGTCTTCCTTTTATTTTTATTTTACATTAATCTTAAAATAAAATTTAAATTTGCTTACTACTTAAAGTAACATTTTTTTTTTTTGGCCCCTTCCCCTTACAAAAATCCTGGTTGCGCCACTGTATTCATCGCACTAATTAAATCATGATTAATTATACTCGTACATAATAGATATATAGAGATAATTTAATGTATTCAAATATAGTAATAATTCATGAAAGTATAAATATGAAATTATGATATAATTACCAGAAGATAAATATAGTAGGTATGAAAAAAATATGTCAACGATAATAATTAATAAGTAGGATAATTTAGTTAATATACATAAAAATACAATTTGAGTAGATAATCAGACGTAAATAAAAAATAAATTACTTTTTCAATAATTTCATTACATAGCCTATTAATATTTAAGTAAACTTTGAAAAAATTATATTATTTTGATAATACCTAACTATTCATGCATGCGGTATTAATTATGGAATATTCCGTTTATAGTGCCGCTATTAGTTTCAAATGGTACCGCATACAAATAAAATATGAGATAGAAAATACCAGTAAACAGTGAATTTTTTACACTAAGATACAGTAAAAAATGCATTTACTTTTATTTATAACTTGTATACTTATATTCTACGAACTACCACCTAACTAAATTATGTGTTGTATCCGTAATACGTATACATAGTGATCGGTACCATTGGGAAAATTGTATCAGATCATTGTCCGAGTAAGCATTCAAGAAGGAAACCAAAAGGTATTGGAAAATGTTAGTTGTATGTTTAGGTACAGGGGGCGGACCGAGACCAAAAGTCATCAAGATTTAGATCTAGTATGACCACATCTGTACGTTATTTGTAAATGAAAAAAAAATATTGAAAAACTTCCTTTTTTACATCCTTTATATTATTTTCAATAAAAATTATAATATTGAACATATAATTTATGTGACAAACTGTAGTCTTTTTGCTAATTCATAATAAGTTTCTTTTAAATAAAATAAATGATTTTTTTTTTTTTTTTTTAAGTACACTTATTGTACCTAAATTCTTAATAATTGCATTATTATTAAGTTCAACTAGTGCATATTTTAATAATTCATAATTATTATAAAAAAAAAATAAAAAAAAATAATAAAAAAATACTTTAAACAAACGTAACCAAAAATTTTTGTTTTTATTTAAATTTGTTGACAACAACCATTAGCCACATGGCTACATTAGTAACGGGCACACCGATAAATCTCCGATTGTACGATGAGCTCGGCCAGTACCTTTATTTCTATTTTAATGTTTTGTTAAATTAAAGTTTTTGAAAAAATAGCTTCATTAAATAATGGAAATAAACATATTATTCAATTCAAAATATTTTTTCAACTAACCCATGGTATAAATAAAAAATAAAAACCTTTTATATTTTTTTGATACTAAAAAAATGTAATAAAATAAACTAATGCGTATAAAAAATATGCTTAGTTAAAATAAACCAGTCACAGTTATTGATTTTAATATAGAAAAATCCACGGTTTTTTTTAACAATTATTGTCGATAAAAAATATTTTTTGACCAATAACTTCAAAAATGTAATATTAATCTATGGACCAATAATAAAAAAAATAATATGATCATAACATTAACAATATTTATTTAGTCGATGGCTAAAAATAAATAACGCGCTATCACAGATACTCCGGACGATTGATTTCAATCATGTTAGATACAAAACAATTTTCTTTGTTTATTACTGTATTTTGTTATTTTCCACGATTACAATAATTTGATAATAAAGCAGGTCAAAAGGAATATTTCAAAAGTTGCTGATTGTGAAGAATTAGAAAGAAAAAGAATAAAAATGCATCATAATAGAAATAAAGTGAAGATCTATCTATATATACAACACTATAATACTAAACATACTTTAGCTGAAGTAATGCATATTTTAGGTTAACGAGGTTATAACTACATAATCTTATATATACATTAATAAACTTTTTGATTTTCAGAATACCGTAGTTTCTATGAAAGGAGTACAATTTTTAATAGACTAAGTGAATACTTACTTAAATACTAAAAACTTTTACTATTACTATTATAATTTATTGTTTTAGTTATACGAAGATGTTATTACAAATTTCATCAATTTGAAAATATGATGAAATGTTATGATGAAAGCGGTGAACAAATTTTTTATTTATTTATTTATTTACATATTTTCTTTAACTATTATTGTAATTATGAAAATCGTTGTAGACATCAATAAAACTACAATAACCCTAGTGATTTTTTCAAAGTTCAATTGTGTTTTATTTAACTTTTCACGGGACGTTTCTTTTTTTTATATATATTTTTAGTAAAAATTTCTTGACTAATGTTTACAATTTTTTTGTGAGTATGACTTAAATATAAGTAAGTCCATAATTAAATGATGTAGCTGCAATATTACATCTAGCATTGTAAGATTCTATATAATATTGATTTTGTAATATGCTTATATTTATTTCAATATAAAAGAGTAGTTCTCGTTAAAATATTATAATAAATTACCTCGAAAAAAGAAATTCTCTCTTTTTCCACAAACATATTTTGCAATAATATTATTGAAATCTTCAACCAGTGACAAAACTTGGAGTAAATTCTGTTGGTGATGTGGCGGAGGAGGGGGCAAGCAGTAGTAAAACTAAAAGTGCGTTAGAAAATTAATAAATAAATAATACTTAATACTTAATAACTTTTTATCAGTTTTATTATAAAACTGATAAAAAGATAAAAAAACTCAACAAAGTTTTATCAAAATTAAATATTAATATTATAAAATTTCATGTCATTAACTAAATTTGATTATAAAACTTGTACTAGTTATTAGTATATTATGCAGTAATCTATAAATATAGTGTACCTATGTCTTGTACATTATTTTTTATTAGTTATTATCTATCATGATATTATATTATAATAGTTTTAAGATTTAAGAAATGTATAAACTTTGATATAACAAATACGATGTTTGATTTTAATTTTAATCGATATGCAAAATAGCATTATACGTTTCATTAAACTGTAGATGAAAATACATCATTTTTCCATATTTATTCAAAAGATTTTTTTTAATCTTTTATAAAGCTTAGGAACATCCATTACTGCCGACTAACGTCAAGCAACACTGGGTTATACGAGTAAAATTTGCCTGCGTCATTAACCTTTGGAAACATAAGAATACATTTGTATATACCAATGTATTAATGCATTTTTATTATACGTTAAATAATCAGCTATTATATAGCTTGTTAAGATTAATGTATTTAATTGTTAAACGAGATCGTCTTAAAATAAATCATTCTGTTAAAAAAAAAACTATATAAATTTTGTTCATATTCAATAGCCAATAGGTTTATGTGAAGTAGGAATAATTATTTTCATTTATATTACGTTTATGACAATAAAAAAACCAATAATAACTGAAAAAGAGGTTAAATTAATTTTCTTCGTATTCTATACATACCTAATATTACAGTAATAGCTTATATAGTTATATGTTACATAATATATGCCATATGTGATTGTTAACAATTTACTGCATAGTGCATAGACAACAGAGAATCGAAATAAAATAATTGAAAACTTAATAGAACATAATAATTTTTTCTAAGTTAGAACAGTTAAACAATAATAAGAAAGCTAACAAGATAATAATAAAAGATTAGATAATAGAAAAAAAAAATATAATTATTTTCAATAAAATACTTCTAAACCATCAATTTATATAAAGAAATTATTAGGTTTCTGTAAATAATATTTTTTATTACTGACGAAATAATAAATTGCTTTTTCATTCAATAACATAGATATTAGATTAAAATACTTATAAACCTAACCTTGCAATCCACATTTTCTTCTTTAGCTTACATTATCAATTTAAGGTGGCGGAGTACCTAAAGTAACGAAATCCTTAAGAGGAGGCCACACCGGAAAAACCGGCCTAAAATGCTTTTCACGCGTTCAGAATACGGCTTACTGAGTGGTGTAGAGCAAAACCTTAATTAAAATTTGTGGCTCAAGTTTTCTAGGGCAATATAGATCTCAATTGTTGATATTAATATTTCATTCGTCTAATAATAAAATGTAAAAACACGAACATTCTTAGCTTAAAATTTCACTTTGAAAATAAAAATAAAAATCTATTCTATATTGCTAGGAAAAATGTCCTCTACAACTTTATTAAGGTTTTGCTCTAAATCACTCAATGGCTATATTGGAACTATAAAACGTTTTGCGCAAAAGAGTTTTAATTTCGGCGAACATGTCTGCTCTTGTTTATAGCGGCAGCTTTTGTCCTATCTTCGTTACTGACTTCGCGCCAATGGATCTAAACCGGTCTGC
>NW_020270526.1:302004-365647 GCF_002803265.2 Melanaphis sacchari | reverse complement strand
TAAAAATGATTTTATTAAAAGTTAAAAGACACAAATATAGGTAATCCACTTGTTACCTGCTGTACAGAAAATAGTAACCATATACCAATCTTTGTAGTTATAACATATTTTAAAATTTCAGTTTCCCGGAAATGAGACGAGAAATCAGGGAATATCTCAACTTTAAGTATTCCGAAAGGCGCATACGAATAACAGCATCGAACGTAAATATGTAAATGAGGTTCTACATCATGCAAAAATAGTTCATGGACTTTTTGTATGGAAATATTAACTGTAAAATTAAAGCTATTGAGTATGGACGTGTTATGGAACCAGTTGCTAAAGAAAAGTACAGCTTAATATTTGGATCATATATAAACCTGTTGGTTATTCATGTGTGATAGTAATATTCTATTTAGCTGCAAGTTTCAGGTAACATAATTATTATTATTTTATAATTTTACTAAAATAGTATTAAGTCTACTTGTCTACTATATGCGTTATTTAAATTTGTAATTTTTAATTTTACTTAGATGGCCTTATCGGAGACAACGAAATAATCGAGATTAAATGTCCATATTCCGCCAAAGACTACTGCAAATATATTTAGTTATTAATGATGGAAAAGTAATATATTTAATCATAATTTATTTTATTTTACTACTTTAACTCTGTAGATTATTTATTGTACTGTGATGAAAATAAGAAGAAGTTCTGCTTAAAAACCACGATTATTATTTTCAAATTCAACACAACTTCACGTAACAAAAGAAATTATGTATTTTTATTTTTACTGAAAATTGGTATTAGCAGCTATTAACAGCGGAAATATTGTGAAACAATTTTGGAATAAAATATTCAGCCTTTATTAGCCGATAGTAGTATTTAATTTTAAACGGATAATTTATAAGTATGTTGTAGTCAGATATTATTACAGATTTTATTACGAGGTTTATACCAGAGTTTTCAGATAAACCACAATTTGGAAAAGATTATTAATAAGCACAAAGAGTCTGACCGAATTATAAAAGAACAAGAAACAACAACGCACTGTAAAAATAAAAATAAAAATTAATTATGCCAAATATTTAAATTAACCAAACGTTTAAAATGGTTACTATTTAGTAAGATATAAATTTATAATTTATTCTTTAAAATAATAACATTTGAAAACAGTTAGTATTATTCATAAATTAAACACATCATTAATTTTTAATTTTGTAGCTTATGAAACCCTGTGGTCTTGTCCTTACTTTCTAACCTTAGGTAGTTATTAAATTAAAATGTATTAAATTTAATAATATGTGCAAATATCATATTAATCTGTGTATAAAATGTGTTATACATTATATACTTCGTATTGGTTTACATATATCATTTAAAATTATATAGAGCTTAAAGTCACTTGTAGGTTGTGAGCGCTATAGTAATGCAAGCAGCGCCGCATGCTTAGAAACACATATAGGCGACATATTATCTACGTCGGTCAATTGTATTGACGCGAAACGCTCAACACGACTATCCATGAAATACACGTGCTCTCCCGAAACTACAACACACGACCTAGTCACGGAGATATTGGGCGTTACGGCTCAGTCTGACAGCGGCACACATAGCACAACGCCATCTCTGAGCGTTGGTTACGTTCTCGTTTTAGTGTGACATCCTCTTCTTTTTTCTATCTTGTTTATCTTCACTTTCCTTTATAGTCTTAATCTTAATTCTTAGTTCATATTTTTTTAAATATTTACTGTCAATATTTATCTCTGCCTTGGTTATCCACTAGATTTTTCCCCATTTACTGTTTCTGTCTTTACTTTTTTTCAATATACCATTGGATTTCCATACATGTCTTACTCACTCTAAACATTTGGCTTTTATAAATGAATTGATATCGTACTTAAGATACATTTGGTAAATATTCTGATTGGTTATGATTCTATAATTGCCAATCTCTAATATCAGGCCAGATACATGAGGTAGTATTATTCTTATAAATTTCATCAATTTTTCTACGTTACTCTTTATTACCGACCACGTTTCACATCCGTAAGGTAGAATTGATTGGAGATAATTCGAGTTAAGGATTAATTTTGATCTTATTGACGGTAATTTGGACTCAAATTAATTTTCCAGTGCAAAATATCCTTTATTACCTGCTGAAATTTTTTATTTTATCTAATTATGTCTATTAATTGTACTATATATGTTAGTTCCAAGACATTTATAGTCCCTTAAAGTTTGGGAAGTATAGTTGTCTACTATTAGGTTTTATGCATATCTAATTTTCTGTTTATTACTATATATACTTGATTCTCACATATTTATCATTCATCTATAAATAAAAACAAAAATAAGAACATTAGTCAAATCGAAGAATCTGTGGTATAGAAAAATAAGAGTGAGAACATAATTTATAATGAAGTCCGTAGTACAGGATTTTTACCTTTACGCCACTATACTATTGTACTTTATTATCATACATATTACAAATTAAAAGTTAAATAAATACTTGCTCAATATTAACTTAACATTAACAATTTGTAAACATTATTGTTCTAACGCGTGTTTTAAATGTTTTAGTTAATTAAGTTGTTGAGATTTTTAAAAGTTTTACTATTGTCGATGACAGTCGGGTGCTAACCTTGAATATCTATTTTCATATGTAGGTACTACAGTGGATATATATACACTATTAACTTTAATCGTATTATAATTTAAATATATACCTATATAATTAATTTTTACATAATACACCATCTATATAACTATATCTATATTTATACTAATAGTATTATTGTCACAATTTTTTTAATAATACATATTTAATAAATAATAACTGATTAACTGACACAGTTTGTTGTTTAACCCAACGGATATATAATAAATTAATGGGTAAAATAACATCTAAGCAAATAAATATAAAATATTAGACAACAGCCATATTATATATGGCTTACTTAATATTGATATATTGCTTAAAATGTTCCGTTAATAATTTCTTATTATTATTTGTTACTATCTATTATATTATTAACTAATTTATTATATTTGTATTTAATTTGTATTAATTCTTAACTGTGTTTAATTATTTAATTGTTATCTAATGTAACTATATAATGTCTTATTTTTTATTGGACATTGTGTTTATTGAATAATTAAATAAATACATACAATTTTGAATCAAATTATTGAACATAATTTCCACTAGACAACTAAATATAGTTGTATTAAAAAGTTTGTCACTATTCCACATATGGCTAGTTACATGCAGCTGTGGTAGCACGGTCACATCCACGTGAAAAAGCAAGTGAAAAAAAAATATATATTTTATTAACGAAATATTACGTAAGTTATTATATCACAAACATTATATGATTAATAATTAAAAATAAAAATATAAAACAACAGATAACTCTTAAAACTTGTACATTTTTAGATTAAAATGGTAATTGAAATGAAGGTTGGTTTTTATTTTTTTTAAATTAATCAATATGCTTATTCATATGCTTCGAAACCTATTAAAAAGAGATAAAAGTATATATGGCGGTAAGTGACAAAAGTAAAGAACACGTTTTAATAATCACGGAAGAGTACGTAGAAATAAGGCATTCCCTACTATAGCTAAAAGAATAGGTTAAGAATCGAATATAATAAGGTAGTTTCTAGAATCTATAGAGGCATAAAAACTAATACAATTGAGATCTTTTAGAACAGCACTACTTTCTTCGAAAAAAGAAGATACATAGCGGATAGATTGAGTATTGAGTTAAGATTGCAAATAAGTTTATTTTACTATTAAAAGTGAAATGAATCCATCATTAAAAATTGGGACACTTGAGTAAAAATAATCATGAATAAATTGTCTAAAAATGTATTGGACGTACAAGAGGACAGTGATTATAATTCCATTGGAGTGTATCCTAAGAAGTTAAGAGCCATACTAATATATTATTCATGATCATTGAATCTTTATTTCAACGAATTGATACTCTATGTAGATTAGTGTATCAATAGTGTTGGATATATTTATTTGTGGGTAATTTTCAATAATGGTCTTTAAGTTTGGAGGAATTGGATAAATATTTTTCGCTTGATTATTTTTAAACAGCAGACAGCTTAAGGTTGGAGGATATCTGGTGGTACGTGGTTTATTGTAATCACCTCCAGAAGATTTTGATATGGAATTAAGTTTGGATAATTAATTTAACATAAAATGATCGTCCGATAACCGATACTAACAAACGATACGCATTAGCATTAGCATAGTCGGAAGTTTTAGCCTTTAGGCCAGGCTAATATATTTATATATATATAATATATTACAATTAATGTAATGATTTGGAGAACATTTTTTAATATTTTTGATAATATTATATAGCCTGAGAAATTTTCAGAAACCACAGATACCTGTTCATAAAATATTTCGAAAATTTATTATGCCTTTTTGTAACGACTATGTAATCTAACAGTAAGACAACCGGCTTAACCGATATACTTTTTACATGCAAAGTTTGTATTATATTAAATAATAAACGTGTACATTTTAACTAAACATAATATTGTAAACGAAAAAAAATTTGTTTATTCATACTATAATACGTATGTGTGCAAGCACATGTTTTCCTTAATTCTAATAAAAATAATTGCACGTGATAAAATATCAAAAACGTGCAGAATGAATAAGTGCCATGTACACTTAAATAATGTTATCACTGCGAAGATTCAATGTCGTTGCAATGAGTAATGGGGTTAATTGAGTCGGGCATCGATCACTATAACGTCATCTTTGCCTGCACTGCCGAAAAACTGCATTACGTATTGACCTGCAGCCGTGCATAAAAATGTAAAATATCGAAATGGTAAATTCGTTATTATCTTTAAACAAGTGCGGAAAATAATGAAGTACCTATACAGAATACAGATTATACTGACAAGTAGACGATTATGTTTAACACGGAAAGAGTTATGAATGATAAGTTACAAACAATGAAAATCACAATGATAATTTGCTAAGAACGCAGATATATGCATATGCGTACTTATGATATACTCTCAAAGTAATCGCCCTAATTATAATTCGAAGAAAGACGATATTTAAATCGTTTTACAGACTGTCGACGAAAAATTGAGTACGCTGCGAACTGTGGAAATAATATAAATATTTAATTGTAATTAATTAACTATAATCAGGAATAATCCTGTATGGTCCACATTAAACTAAAATTACGATAAACGACTAAGCGCCTATGCTGATATGTATTTACTGTTTTATCACAAAAAAAAAGTCATTTTTTCTCTGAATGTTTTTGTTTATGTTTGAAAGAGTGTGTTGTACTGTTGTACTACCCATTTTGTGTAATCGTCAATGTAATCTTATATCCTTTTCTTCTAGTATTATTTACTCTATATAAGAAGGAAAAACAGTCGGAACGATGGACATAATGTGTATTGTGTACTGCTGTATAGCAATTCAAGGCGCTTTCAATCCGTTGGGGTTAACATGTCCAGCAGTGTTTGCGAATGAACATTCACACACGCACACAAAATACATTATATTTATTATTGTTACATTGTGTATAAGCTTTTCTAAATGACATTAAATACTTTAAGTTATGAGTATACTGGTATAGTTGAGATAAGTTTATTGTACGATATGATGTACAATATAGTACATGTTGAGAGTATTGAACAAAATTCCATTTTATAACACGTCTAGAATATAATATATTATAATTCATAGTATTATGCTGTACAGATGCTTCATTCTTAAAGTGCGTAAATGTATAATTAACATCGTTAATATGTAGGTGAAAAACTTGATAGCTTGGAAAATAATCAGAAAACACGGTAAATTTACTCGTTTTATTGCTAATTTTTGTAACCCATTATGTACATAATTTTGTGTTTACTGACACATTGTGGTCAAACAATAGTAAAACAATGACAATTTATAATAATATACACGTTAACGGACAATAATTATTTATTTTGAATTCAATAGTTTAAATCAATAACAGAGTGTATACTATGTGCAATAACACAATAAATATTTACAGGAAGTATACATTTATTCTGTAAAAATTAAAAATGAATAACGATTACAGTAAATCTCTTGAATAAATCATGTTTTATGTTATATCTATACTTATATAATCTAATAACCAAACATAAAAGTAAATTATAGGAATTTAATTGAATTAACCTACTGGATTATACGTCAATCATCTTTAATATTTTAAAAGCACAGCAAACATTTATAATTTATGCCACTTTGTTAATTTGTTAATATAGTTTGAAGTTTGTT
The DNA here is from genome assembly GCF_002803265.2 of Melanaphis sacchari. Taxonomy (NCBI): domain Eukaryota; kingdom Metazoa; phylum Arthropoda; class Insecta; order Hemiptera; family Aphididae; genus Melanaphis; species Melanaphis sacchari. Next base: position 359,361 of record NW_020270526.1, on the reverse strand, counting down.
GCTATAAGCCTATAAAGCTTAAATATTTTAATAAGTTGGCTTACAATCATATCATACGATACGAATACAAAATATTTTTTTAGAAACGGTAGTAATATTTACAATGATCGATCATTCTTCTCAAAATATTTCGAAGAAACCTAATAATATACAATAGTCATAATATATTTTTATTTTTTTTTTATGTATAGTTTTGTTTTAATGTGGGTTACCTATAGTGATTATACTAATAATATGACTTATGAGTAATATATTATTTGTTTTACTCCTTGTTATCGTAAGTTATTTGATAATCAGTAATATTAAAAAGAAGTCACTTTAAAAAAAATATATTCAAATAATTATCAATCAATGTAGAATTTCTATAATATAATTTAACAATGCTTTGTGGTTATTGAATGCAGTTATTTGTGATGATATAAGTCATACGCATAATAAAAAATATCGTGTCTACCATTTTTAGTTAAAAATATTTATTTATCACGCAATATTTTATAACTTATAGTTTACACGTAGCGATGATATATACCTACTTTATTTCATGTATCATATTTATGTCCTGTAAAAATTAACCGATAGTAACTGTATACTTGCTAACTTGCACGTTCCAGATTGGGCACGTACATCGTTTGTAGAAGAGAGCGAGCACTTTTTCGATATACGAATATTTTTAAATTGATTTCTGTTCACCGACAACACTGTTGAAAATGTTTTGTTTTGCCGTAAGCGGAAATAATTATTGATGTTCCGCCGAAACCAATGCGTGTCGTACAACAAAAAATTCCTATTCGCATTGCAGAGCTCAAGAGCGCAAGTTCGTCACAGCGGCTCCTACGTAACGTAGTAATAATATCATAATAAAACGGATAGCCGAGTTACGTTTCGGTGCGGTTCCGCCGACGAATTCAAATTTTCGCGCGTTTTCGACCGCGTCGCGCAGTCCTCCCCTTTCGTCTTCGCCGTCGCGCACTCGCGGGGTTGGAATTTACCGCGGTAAAACCCCGATCGCGCGTGTTGTACGCACGCATTTATATTGTATATTATTATAATAATATATAATGTACAATATATAGATATACGCGCGTCGCATGTTTGTAGGTATGTATTATAATCGATTTCATTCAGCCTATATGTATAACGTATAGCGGTACTGCCGGCTTTGCGGGGGCGTAGTACGTTCGTATATACATTTATATATATATATATATTAGGCGTATAATACTATATAATATACGTATATACACGACGATGGTACAGTGACGGGTAGGGGTGCAGATAGAAGTACATATATATATATATATATATATATATAAGCGTGCGTGTGTGTGCGGTAGTCCCGAGCGGACTTTTTATCGATTCGCTAGCGGCGACGGGGAAAACCCGCGACGGCGGCGCTCGCGCTTGCGCGCCGGTCCGTCCGCCAACGCCTCTCCTCCGCAGCGGCGGCGTATTGTTTTTATTATTATTATTTGCGCGCTCGGCGGCGACGGCGCGACGCGCGACAACGACACCGCGGCAGCGACACACACGCAGTAGCCAGTTACATTCAGTAACAGCTGCGCGCCGACCGCCGACGGTCACACCACGACCGCCGTCACACATTCGCCGCCCGCCGCAATCATGTCGGCCGTGTACGCGTTTCGCACGATGGACGTCGTCCTGCTTTTCGCGTGTTCCTGCACGTTTTTCGGCGAGTTTCACAAGTCGTCCGCCGCCATACCTCCCTATCAGACGTATCAGGACGGTAAGCCGATCACAAAAATATGATGATTTACTCTCGGTCGATCGCGATCGTCGATCGTCCACGACGACGACGACGACGACGACGACGACGATGATGATAATAATAACGATAATAATATAATTATAATATTTATTTTGACGTTATCGCCGCCGCCCCGTGTTGCAGGACAAACGGTTTTACCTGTGTTATGTCGTAACGCGTAGGTGTACATATTGTGCGTGCACACCGTATCATACCGTATTGTGTATACCGTAATACTCGTAATAGGTAATCAGACTTGCCCGTTGTACACGAATTACGAGTATAACGATATTGAAACACTTATTAACGTACCCACCCACGTCTTAATCGCGCCATTATTTCGACGTTCACCACTTGTTGGGCTCCTTCCGTGCAGCAGAAGTCTCCACTACCGCCACCACCGCTCCGGTCGAAATAATGATGTTTTATTGCCACCTGTTTCCCTGCGTGGATGCCGCTCCCCCAGGGCCATCGCGCGACTGCTTAATAACACATAAATAATGATATTGCACTAACTATTAAGTCTTCTGATTCTTCTATACACCCGTCTCGTTCGGTTGGCGCGAAGACTTTCAATATGGTACGTTTGTATAGAATTAAGTCATCGCACTCGTTGCTTAAATTCCCAATAATAGCAGCAACGTATTGTACTTATACGTGATCGAGAATTCGTGACATTGAAATCCGTGAAAATTATTTCTTTGGATTTGGTACATTTTTTATAAAATAAAAGTAAATATTTTTTACATTTATTGATGTATTATTATATTTATGTTTATAATGGGGGGGGGAATGTGGGCATCATTTTTTATAAGTAGACTTTGGACTTGAGTCACAACACCTTTTATTTTATCTTCGATCATAATTAGAATATCGTAATATCGTATATTGAAGTGTATCCGAACCATATGGTACAATTAATTTAAACATCAGACTCGTGACCAATGTAGAGATTTACGACAGTATACGCGCTATACGACGGTATACGATTCTGCTTTTAAATCCATAACTTTTAACAGCATTATGACGTTATTTCGTTAGAGTTTATTATACCTACACATATTTAAGGGATTTAGAATAGACAAATATTCAATTTGCCGCGCATACCATTTATCTTCTCGCCGGCATTCAATGTATATCTGGTAATGCATGAATTGTATACATCTAATTAATGCCGAAAATTTATAATGCACAAGTAGACACTTTACATGTAATATATATGAATATTTAAGTGTATAGTATACGTCACAACGACTGCGCAGAATATACAAAGTACAAGAAACAACAATAATATTATTGCGCGTACAATATACATATAAGACATTAACGTTATTCCAACTTATTCGTATACACGATACCAATAATAATAATATATTAATAGGTGTATCGTGTATATATACATTATAATAGGCACAGCACGCGTTAAGCGACCAATAAACACCATAATAGCTAATAGCATCACAATACACAGGTGGATTAAAAAAGGTTCGTGTGTAGTTCACATTAACGTAAATCGTTCATTTATTATTAACAAAAGTCCCGAATTCATTTTTAAATAGTCTTTATTAAAATTTGAACTATTGCAGAAGGTAATTTCTTTTTAAATTTTAAGTGCAATCTTGTAATTAAATTATATTTCTAGCTTTATATAATATCATGTATAATTTTTTAGTTAAAAATATACTATACAGTTGGTAATTATCGTACTTATAAATATTATATTTCCTGAAACTAGAGTAAATATAATTTAGTTATATTTGCTAATTTACTTGTACAATGTAGTATAATATATGAGTATGTACTATGTTTACTGTGGAATGAAAAAGAGGAATTTAATATTAAAGAATACTATCAGTACAATACTATGTAAGAGTAAACAAATGTATCTATAATCTTTTTATAATATATACATTATACACAATATATTAATTTACCTCCATTACTTACGAGTATTTTGTCGTCAAAATAAATGTCGGTACACAACTACAAAATAATAAAATCTCATTAAGTGAACGATGAACCCAATTGATTTTTCGGTGGATGAATTTAATTGAAATTTAGTTTCTATATTATTGTGATCTGTGACATTCAAATTTTAGCCATTCGAATTTAATAATTTAAAAGATGTTATACGTAATTTTTTTGCGTGAAAAAAAATTACTTTTAATATTTTAGTTGAACAAGTTTCAGATTAATAATTATAATTTATAGTAAAATATGCATAAACTTAATGTTATATTTAAAATTTTACATTACACGAAATTTCTTGTTTAAAGTTTTTAAGCATCTAACTTCGAGGTTAAGATTAGATTTACAGATGTTATGTCAAAATTCAGCGTTGACATATTTTTATAAACTTTACTCATATATACTGTATTATATGATAAAAATATATTAATCATGTTATTACCATATTATTATCTAACCATTATCATAAATTTAAATTATACCTTTAAAATGACCACTTCTTCGCAATTTCTTGATAATGATTAATAAGTAATAACTAATAACTATACTTTAAGAAGAAAATTAAGGATCCACTCATGATCATGATTCTATATTATGTATTCGTGATTTCAATAGTGCATAACATTAAATAGTTGAACATATTCATATCATGTTCGATTCAAAATACAGGGCTATAGTATATATATTGTATAGCACTAAAGATAATATTATAATTATGATTAAATTAGTAGTTTCATTTATAATAATAATAATTTAATTTAACATTAAAATTGTGGGAATCTATCGATTTTGCCACTTACCCAATTTGTATTTGTGATCATCCTGTTTATTTAACTTGATTAAAAAATATATTTACAGTTGACTTAATTATGTAACTAATATTTTTGGAAATAATAACTCAAGTATTGTATCTAAAAGATATACATATATCAAAATTGTAACTAACTTTATTAGTGATTAGTGTGGGATAAAATAAATTAGCCATCTTACGCGTCCTTCTTATATATTATCATCAATTAGCGATAAAAAATCAATATTTCATAAAAAAAAAAAAAAAAACACTATAAAATAATATTTATACATAGGTATTTTAAATAAAACTATATATCTATAGAGTATATTATAATTTATAGTACAGCTATGTAAATAAAATCAAACCATAATTTTCAATCGGAAAGATTGATTTTCCCCCTGTTTGTTTAGTGTAGAATCGGTATAGGTTGTTTTTAAACTTATTGTAATGGTGGAATCAATATACTTTTTCCCTTAATTTATAAAGATCTGATGGAATTGATGAAACTTTAATATTGTATATTATGGTAAGTAGTCAGGAGTTTAATTGAAAATAACTGTCCAAGTACATGTAATAATTATTATCAATATTATTTTTAATTTGACTAGCAACCAAATGCTCAGAATTAACTTAATATACATTTTGATTGTATTAAATTATTAAAAATAAATAATTAACTTAAAATGAATAACATAACTTATTTATCACTAATACATTTGTACTGTTTATAGGGGGAAAAAAATGACTTTATCATAAAATGTAATATTCATGTACCTAGAGTTTATTAAAACACTTAGGGTCATTATATTAATACTTACAAATGTTTAATTTAAAAAAAAAAAGAACTACTAATTTTTTTTAATGGAAAGGTATTAAGTATCTACCAATTTTATAATGAAAACATAGAATAAAATTCATGATACATTTTTGCTTTCCGGATTTACAACTTTGAATTAAGGACTACATATAGGTAGTAAGAACACTTTTTTCATAATAAATCAAAAACAATAGAGATTTTTTTTTTTTGAAAAAATATTGTTTACTTCAATAATATCCATACATTATTATTATTATTATTATTTTTTTTTTTTTTGAAAGGAAACTAATAGTAATTTAGAACTCAAACTTTCTGAAGCATAATATAATATATTGTGCTCTTGAATTTAATAATAAGTTAATAATCTTTTACGTCTTGTATAAAGTATAAACGTTTAATCTTAACTGCATACAATACTTCCATGAATTGTTCAAATGTTTGTACATTTAGCACTATTAAAGTTACACATTCTCGTAACTCATTGATACTTGTAAATTTCAAAAGATTCATTTATGGCAAATAATAGTAGTTCCAATATCGGGCACCGAAACTTTAAACTGAAAAGGTTTATTATTTTGTATTATTCACAAACTTCAAAAAGAATACTTTTAAATATAACACAAACACATTTCTGATATATCTGTAAAATATATTTTTTCTAAATGTCATCTATACTTTTAATGGATTAAACCTATCTTATAACTAACGGCCGATCTTATTAAAGAGCGTCTTTTAGGCTTCTAATTCCTAAATGTTTAATACAAATAATTTATTTTTATTTTGTATAGGTAGCCAATTTGTAGATCTTTATTAATCGTATTTCAATCACGTTTAAATTTCACAATATTTCTTTGATAGGTAATTTAAAATACGTTTATAATATCAATAAATTTACATTTCACCAGTACCTATCTGTTACACTATGATAGTTTAATATAATTTTATTACTTATTAGCTATTGAGGAGAAAAAGGCAAAAGCAATTTTGAATATTTATGAATGATAAATAAGTATTGTTTTTAATTAACTATATTGTACAGATTTTAAATGAGGAAAATAAACATAATTAAGTTATTTATACATTATATGGATTTATGTAGTGATCCAACTTACAAAAACAGAGTAAAATAAAAATAATTTTTGATTATTACTCAATTAGTTTATTGGTGCGGACGCATTGGAAAATAATTTTAACTATATTAGTTACAGAATTATGAAGTTAATTAGTCTAAAATAAATTATATTATATTAAAAACAATGCAAACTTATTATAATCCCTATAGACAATTTTTTATGCTGAATATATTTATTAATATATAAATAAATTACTTAATTACTCGTACTTAACTTTTTGACTAGGTGTAAACAATTAAATTTTTCCCAAGTGTCCTAGTGTACAGTTGTAAATAAATCAGTCAAAATCTGTATAACTATTATAGTTTAAACTATTACAGCTAAATTTTTGTTGTTCTACATCTATGTGAGCAAAAATAGTAAATAATGAGTATAACGCCTATAATAAATATAGTGATATCTAGATTGTAGGTATATTAAACCTCTTGAATTTTGGTTATTAAATTCTTATGTTTTATTTTAAAATTCTAATGCTATAGGTACATTGAAATACAAAATTAATCATATTATTTTTTAAACTATTATAATAATTTAATATTTTGATTTATTAAAATTAAAGGTTTTAAATAATTGAAAACTAAACTTGTTGAAAAATGATAACGTTTATTTATATCGGACATAACCTAACTCTTTAGTCCATCTTATTCGTGTTTAATTATTTTTTTATACTAAATACAACAGTATACAATATACTATAGACCTGCATATAATTTAACTTAATGTAATATAAATGTTGAGTTTGAAATTCTAACGAATCAGTTTAGTAATTTATCACAAAATGTTTTGTGTTTAATAATCATAATTAAATTTAAATTTTATTACCCATATAATATTTTAAGTAAAATACTTGTTTACTTGTTTATCATATTATATCTATGATAATATTATGGTGACAAATTTACTAATAATATGATGTGAAACTATAGTTCAGTATTCTTAAACATTCTAAGTAATTCGCTAAAATAATTTTTGTAATGTATTATGTTCATCATGCAGACACGACAAGTAAAAAAAATTATACACATAACTAAAATAGTACTATCATTTTCACAACTTAACATAATATAGCAAGTATAGTTCACGATTATCATACTGTTACCCACTGGTTTTTTACTTATGGAAATGAGAAATATAACGGCAGGTGTTTTATAATTTTATAATGAAATGTGTATACAAGAACAAAGACTAAAACAACATTAAAATTACACATTTTAATACAAATTTGAATTAGGTACTTATTTAAAAATCGTAACTACGTATTTGACGACATCGATTATCTCTTCAATATCTATATTTATCCAAAATATAAATGCATTTTATAATGCATTGTTACTAATCGTATTCTAACAATGTAACAGTTATTGATTAAAAAAGGGGGAAATTAGGAAACCACTCTGCAGTAGGTGTCGAGTATACCTTGTCATTGAGAGTAAGTCACAATAATACGTATGCATTTGTTAAATTTGAATTCAATGACAAACTATTGTAAACAAAAAACGATTCTAAGCGGTTAGGATAGGTTAACACACATTACTAAATATATTTTATGATACGTACATTAGTATTGCTATTCAAATAATTAATTATTGTTCTATTAGTATCCAATACAATGTGTTGGGTTAATTTTTACCGAAAATATTGTATTTATAAACGTTATTGTGTACAATAATATTTGTACATCACAACAAATTACAAAACAACAAAAATCTTTATTATTTCAATCAATTATTATAAAAGTCAAAGTCAAAGTAAAAAAAAAAAAAAATCGAAAAATAAAGTGTCTATAAATTACTTAAAAAAGAGTTAAAAAATATTTTGAAAATTATTCTGACAACAATGGATTACTTGTATAAGAGACATATAATTGCCTTGAAATTCACTTTAAATTGTGTACGTGTGGAGTAGGTACACATTGTTTTTCTGTTAATTATTTAAATTGACAAGTCTATTTATTTATATTCAAGCATGTACAATGTACATAATATACCTTTTTAACATATATTTTCTATCAACTGTTTTTGTTTTGATTCTATCAAATTAATATCTTGTAATACAAGACTCGTTAAATTTATACTTAATACCATTGTCACTTTTTTATGTACTTATGTCACATATTACATTTAATAAATCTTAATAACCAATTGTTTTTGGACAGTATAATTTTTATATTGTTTTAAAAGTCTTTTGTGCAAACATGATTTGTAGGTTTGTGTTTTTTTTATAAATAACTATTTTGAAATTGTGTGTTTATCTATAGAAATAAAAAGTAATATTTTATTTGATTTTAAATCATTAATTATTATAATTATTGTGTGCGTATAGTTGAAAGTTGTTTCTTCGAATCTAGGTTACCGCTACTCATATGTGTTTAGCCATTATCTATAATTACCGAACATAATAGTGTTTAATGTTTATGGTCCATATTATTTATAAAATAAAAATATTTTTATTGAATGAAAGCTTTTTCAAGACGTTAACATAAGTATAATAAAAATTAAATGAAATAAGAAAAAAAATAAAACCAATTTACAGTCTTAATCTTTAGTGATCACAAAATATAGACAATAATTTATTTTAAATTTAAGTAATAGTATAAATAATTAAAATTATGTATAATGTACTTATTTTATACTATTTTATGTGTATTACTGATTTCATAATAAATACATTATATTGTTTAATCACCACTCACCATTAACATAAAATAATCATTTAGTAATGCATTATAAATAACATTTTATACTTTTAACTGTAAATATATTAAATATAAATAGAATTTTCGCATTGGCTACTAAAAATGATTTATTGGTACGGAAAAAAAATATATATACACCATTCATGAATCTTAAATGTTGGAATATTATTAAGATTAAATATCCGTTTTATACATCACATATTATTATATTTATACAAGTTTATGTGGTTATAAAAATGGTGAAATCAAATTTATAATAAAGGATCTAGTCGAATAAAATCTAAAAATTCTAATTAATAAAAGTATAAATTATTTTTTTATCAATATATCATTTGTTTAAGCTTTAAAATTCAAAACTCTTTTAATTCTATATAAATTATACTACTATTGTAAATACGTTGTCTAATTGTATCTATTTTAAAAAATTTTCACTTTGTTTGTGAATACACTTAGTATACAAAGACAACATAATAAAATTTACTTATTTTACTTGAATAACACTGATTATCTGAATATTTTAATACCTACAGTAATATAAAAATACAATATTATTATCGAAAATCGTATGTACACCTAAAACCATTTGGTATATGACCGAATAATAATAATAATGTAGTCATCGGGTCTTTTTGACTGCAGCTGTGTACACAGACAGGATGAAAGCTAAACATTGCAAAATTGAGAAAAAATATTGGCAAGCATTAATTATTTTACCTATATAAAAAATTATAAAATAAAATATGAAGGTTATTATCATATTATCGTTACATTTTTTGAATAATATTTTTTTGATTGTTATGGTTTTAAGTGATAAGCTTCTATAGAGTGACACATATTTTTTTTATCAGTTAAGTTGTCTATTTATATCTATATCCGGTTAAATACACGAAAAATGTGATAACAATGATAATATATACAGAGTGATTTTTTAACGTACTTATATGACAATCATTATTTTGAAACAATTAACCCTTTTGAAAATATTTTCATTCTAAGCCATTTGTAAAATGTGTTGATGTATATTTGTGTAATGTGTATATAAATGTTTCAAATGTATATTTTGCAGTAACGCTAAAATTCTTTTTGAAATAAATGTTGGGTTAATGTTTTTATGTATGTATATATGTGTAGACGAAAAAGAGTTTATAATCGATCAGTTGGCAAAAATTATCAAGGATCAAAGCTATAGAATGCAGAATAATCTTCAGGATTCGTATCCGATTCCTCTCGATCAGATAAATGATAATAAACAGGCATTCACATATGACCTGGCATCTCATTTACCTGAAATAAACACGGGCAATCAGGAAATACCATTCGCCGTATTGCCCAACGACCGTCGTTACTATCAAACAGGTAGTTGGTGGTGGTCAGATTTCGAATAGTAGTTTGAATTATTTTTTTCTTTTTATGCATGGCGTCGTTTACTATAGTATTTTTATTTCAACCTTTTTTTTTGTAGATCATTATTAAGCCACAATTGTAATTGAAATCCTCGATTTCTAGTGAATAATTTATAATTTAGATTTTAGATATATTTTTTTTAAATAATAATAAACGATAATGTTGTATGTTACTTAACTAATGTAGTGCTTGTTAAAAGTATAACCACAGATTTTAATGTATTAAACTGAGCGGTGCACTACTATTTTCAGGAAAGAAAAATAACTCTAAAATAGCACGTTGGTCGACCTCGAATAACAGTGCAACCTATTTTTAGGTGGAAGATATAGCTTATAAATATTTTAATAATAAATCGTTATTATAATCTGTGGTTTGGCACTATTAAATTACATATTTTAATTTACTTAAATGCATGCGCTTATTTGTTCGTGTTTTGAAAAAAAATTTTATAATTATTTGTGAATATATATATATATATATACCTTGTGCAATGATACGCTTTGTAATAATGATAAGTATAATAAGGGCAGTTTTAAATTATCTATATAATATTTAACTAAATACATAGTAAACTAATTTTATATTTCATTATTATGTATATTTAATTGTTATTAAAGATTTCTTGTAACACGTATTGTTTGTGGTTAAGATTTTTCTAGTAATTTGGGACCACAAACTCCAGATCACGGGGTTCGTAGATACCATAAAAAGCTAACTACTAAAAGCAGTGAAGTACAAGATAATTTGTCATATGGTTCTAATGGATATGCTAAATCAAAGGTCACCACAGAGAATACGAGCGACAGTGAAGTATCCATGGATTTACCGCAAAACACTTTTATGCAGGTTATGCCATTTTCGGCTCATTCAAGATTCAGTCAAGACGATTACTATTTCTTTGGTATGTTTAATTTTATTTATGGTTATGTATCTGAGTAACATTAGTAATAACTATTTAAATAGCTTAAAAATAGATAAGTGAAAAATAATGCATTCATTCAAACTAATATATTACTTATGAATTATAAATGTTCTTATCATATTATAGTACCTACAAGAAATTAAGAATTAAATAACACATGAAAGTTAAATATACAAATAATTGCATAAACATGTATGCATCAATCATTTCCTCAGTATTTTAAATATACACGGTATATGAATATTATTACTCAATTTTATACATTCATTCATTATATATAAATTCAACTGTTTTTATTATAAATAAGGCAATAAAATACATGGTCTGGTAGTCAAAGAATATTTCTATAGGCAGAGTGAGATTTTATTTATTAGTAATAATAAATTAATAAAGATTAAAAGTCTGACAGACCGCGGTTGTATCCTAAAGGTGTTGGAGATAAACCCACACTCCTCCTACCAATATACTTTTGGATGTGATAATATATTTTTAAATGACTTCATTTTTTTTTTTTTTTTGTTATCAGTTAATAGAATTCAATTTCTCGCTTTGAAACTCACCACTGTAGAGATTAATACAGGGTACCCAGACCTGAAATTGTAATATACACGCTTCCGCTAACCTCAGTGAAGAATAAATTAATTTAAATTTGTAATATTATCAAACATAAAAAGCAAATTATTATTTGAAAAATAATTTAGTGAAAAATACTTTATAAAATTAATTGAAATTTATTTCTAAATTATTTAAAAATTATATATTTTTCTAAAACCTACATTTTCAAACCAAAAATTACGAAACGATCTCAAAAAAAATATTTGTTTTACTTGAAAGTTTAAATTAAATTAAAATATAACTTATATTTTAAAACACTAAAATATAATACTAAGAAAATAAAATGATTTTTAAATAATTTTGAAAAAAGAAATGTTTTTATTTCTAAATAATACTATATGAATAAACTTTTATTTTGAAATTACAGTCATACTTTATGTAACTATACAGCTATACCTAATATAAATTGTGTTTAAATAAAAATTATACAATTTATATTAAAATAGATAATTAGAATTTTTTTAGTCAAATAAATAATCAATTATAAATATTTGTACAATATTAAAATTCGTGTGGATTGTGAAAGTATAGTGTACAACCGCACAGATTTTTGTGATTATTAATAATTGCATGAATAATTTACTAAAAACAACAAATAGCAAAAATTATCATATTAGTTGCAAAAATACAATCTGATATATGATGTAATATTTTTACAAATTTAAGCTGTATAAATTATTGTCATAAATACATTATTCATATTATATACAAAATTTATGTTAAAGCCTTTATTCAAAATAACACAAATTGATAAAATATATATTGTCATAATAAATAAATATGTGTCTTTTCATTGAGAAGAACCATGTAATAGATGCATTAAAATTAAATTAAATAATAAAATTTGTGTATAAAAAAACTATTCTGAATGGAGGCTTTAATATGGTCTTTCAACTCATTTTTCTAAAGATATTTTAATTTATTTATGTAACTATTAGTAATTTATTTTTCTAATAATAATAATAGGGTAGTTTGAACTAATTTTTGGTCAAAAACATAAACAAATATCAATTATTATAGTTTTTTTTCTTATAGCATTACTAGTTGTCAATAATAGCGTACTATCGTAGAACTATTAAAATATTTTTATGGAATAAATAGTTAAAAATGAATACAAGTATTTTGAAAAATTAATTATGAATAATAAATAAATAATAATTATTTATATAAAAGTTTATAGTTGCAAATCCCACAAATTATTATTACAAATTATTTTTAGCAATGAACACTTATTTTTTATTTAAATATCTAATTTCATAGAATTTTTAGTTTATAATGTCTTTAGAAAAATTTTGCATATTTACTTTTATTATTTTTATTATATTTAGAAAAAATTTTTTGGAAAACTCATACTACATTTTCAAGTCTGCAGATTATATTAAAAATGTTTAATCAAAATATAATTTATAAATTTTCTTAATTTTGTCAAAATTTGAGTTTCAAACATTTATAAAACAAAATTGCATATGTATTTTCTTTAATTTTAATATTTAAAAAAAAAACAACTTTTTAGAATTTTTTATTAAATTTTCAAGTTTTTTAGCTAATTTGTAACATTTTAAAATATTCAAAAATTTTAAATGTCTATCAATAGCTTTAGGTTAGTCGTTAATTTACGGCCAATGTTTTATGAATCGTAGGAAAATATCAAATATTATTTTACGTCTGAATTTCTAATATGTTGTCAAAGTTTATGATAACTTATATTAAATATATGCGGCTTGTTATGCTAAACTTTTCTTTTAGAATTCCAATAAAAATAACTTATGTTAGTCTCTAAGGGGCTGAGAAAATTTTTCTTTTACCTCTTGATTCAAACATTTAAGTCCTGTATAGAAACATTGAACACATTTTGAAAATATATTAATCAAATTCAAATAAATAATAATAAAAAAAAAAATATACACGTAAAAATCCAAAAAAGGGTGCCAGTGAAAATATAATGTTATTGTCCATGATTATAAAAAACAACCCCCGTAGTTATATTTTTATAATAAATACCTAAATACCTAATAGATATTTCACATATTTCATAATATTATATAATACGTAGTGTTAGTATAGATATTTGATAACGTAGGTAATATTGATAACCTTACTCTATAGTTAATAATATAAACGCAAAATACTATAGACTATTACTGATTGCTAAGTATCCAAGTTCTCGATAATATAGTTGAATAATTATAATAAAGGTATTAAAACATGATAGTTACAATAATAATAACTAATAAAATAATAATTTAGAGACTTCTACCACGAAGAAATTAATATAATAATTTTTATATTAATACAATTTTATTTTGAAATTATATAGAGCTTTCTTTTTTCTATCAAATATATAATTGATAGAGTTTAATATTTGATATGGATTAAATTCAATGGGTGGGTAACTTAAGTCTCATATAAAAAATGTTTTTGTTAAGTTTTTTTTTTTTTTAAAGTCATTACCTATTAATACTTTAAAATATTTACATTTTGTACATGGTAGTATTTTTTCCACTAATCGCCTCACATACACAACATATCAGTAACGGATAACTCTATTTCCGTAAAAATAAACCTTCGCGATTTTAATCGATTTTTTTGACATATACCTATTTGAAAAATATTTTCAATTTTTCGAATTAAGCTGTAAAGTGCGCTGCGCAATAAGTATAATATGCAAATTTCTCTTTATAGTTACTTGAATAAATAAAAAGTTTAATAGTTTAATGGAAACATGAATCTCATTTCGTTCGCTCGTGATTTCATTAAGCATTTATGAAAGATGGTATATCATTAAGGCAAAACGGGCTATAATATATTCTATATGTTCCTAAATTCACGTTTTTTTAAATTTATTTAGGATATCTTTATATTTATTTTCAAAATGCCATATGACATTAATTTATTAAAAAGATACACATACAATAACATTTTTAAGAAAACAATATTTTTAAAACCCCAAAATATAATTTCTAAAAAGAAAAAATAGTTTACTGTTTACAGTCACAACTAAACATAATTCGCTAATTTCGTAATATCAGTGGGGACCAGATATTTACACGTAAAACCGTTTTGAAATCTTATCAAGTAGATCTTGAAAGATAATAACTAGCTATATGAGTACATTTACGATCTGAGACCTTTTGTATGTGAGTACGAGTGGGGGTGAAAAAAGGAGAGGAAGTAGACTTCAGCGGGCGTCTGGTAGCGTAGCTTACCTCCTTACCATTCCACTAATTATAAATGTATGTACATGAGTGAACCATGTTAATTGTAATCTGGTTGTTGGCCACTTTACTTTGGATAATACGTACTAGCCTACTCTCCTCATCCAAAAATGCAATCTAATATCCATTTAATAAGTGGGGATGTATAGCACTTAAGTGTTTGGCTAGATTAGTTAAATTCCCAACAATTACGACGATGTGCACTTGTGTAATAAATAATTTAACGGTTTTGAACATTACTATATACTCGTACACATTTCTCAAGCAAAAATAATTTTTAATCTATTTTAAATTATTATTGTAACGATAAAAAGTTTATACAATGTGGGTGTATTTATAATTACTCAGTTAGTACTTAGTAGTTAGATCTCATGTATAAACAATTTTATTGTTTATTCTAAAATTATGGTCGGTTTTAAACAACAGTATTGAATATTGATATTTAATTGGTCTAAGTACATTTAAACAATATATAAAAAATAATATGGAAATTAAGATACAAACTATATTTATGGTTGATATAAATATAAGTAACTGTTTTTGTCGATGACAACAAAATACACAAAATCATAGTATAGATTTACTATAATTTAGTTAGCGTACTTACAAATTGACACATATGAAATATTATTATATAAGGGTTAACAATTAATTTAAAAAAGGCCGAACATTTAGTTTAAATCTAATAATTATTAATCTTAACAGATGTGATATGCATATGAGACCCACGAAAAGTTTTTAATGCTCCTAATGGATTTTTTAGTTTTTCAATACGTTTTCGATACTTATGAGTTATGACACTCATTTATGCACATGACGTTTGTGTTGGAAAACGATGCGTCGTCGATATGCCATATTATTGTATACATACTATATAATGTACCTACGCGTGTATTTTATCGATACTGTTCGACAACGATAAAGTTTGACAGATTACTCTATTGGACGGGTGATTAAAATACCTGTATCCTTTCTACTGAATTGTAATGCCGTAGATATAATTACGGTATTCGGGTTATTAGGTAAACATAAACAAGTTACATATCCATTCAATATAATCCACATTGACTTAAAACACATTTTAAAGATTGAATACATGAAATATATGATATATATTTTTTTTTAATGGATGTATTTATTGATTTTATTTGTAGGTTTATTGGTTTAAAAATACTCAAATGCATATGTTTCTATAACAGATTATGTAACCTTTTGAATTGATATTTTAACTAAATCAATTCATATGGTTTTAAGAATAAATTTATATAGATAACATAATTCCTATTGCATTTTTTTTTTTTTTTTTTTTTGTGGATTTTTTGTATCGTGCGTTTTTAATAATCCTCGAGACGAGCAAAATGATTAATATTTTAAACACTGATAAAAATTTAAGACTGCATGGATCTAAAATTTGATATTTTTTAAAAACGAATTTAGTTAAACACTTTTGAGATCACATATAAAAATATAAACATTTATGCTTAAATATGAATGATGTTTGCTTTTATCATCATGTGTCGCTCTCTGAACTCTTCAATTGAAGATCGGCGCTTTAAACAAACTGACGATTTATTATTTTCTATTCGTTATAATTATATTTTTCAATATCATATTATCTTAAATTGTATATATGCATAGGTACACGCATTTTTTCGACAGTTAATTATAATATTTGTTCGAATTTTGTTTTTACAGCCAAAGCTGCTGGCGTCGGTCTAGCCGTCCTGGTCGTCCTGCTCATATCGTCCATAGCATGTTACAGGTTTGTGTTGCCCGACACTAAAGATTCTGACCTCATACGATTGTAATCTATCATATTTGTTCGTGTGAAATTTTAGAATGCAAAAGAATAGCAAGGCGGCCGCAGATATAGAGTACCCGGCGTACGGTATCACTGGACCAAACAAAGATATGTCGCCTACGGGCGACCGGCGCTTGGCACAGTCCGCCCAAATGTATCACTATCAACATCAGAAACAACAGATTATAGCTATGGAAACGTGAGTAAAAATTCCATCACTGTAGGTATACAATTTTTGGCATTGCTGAGAATAAAACTTCTAACAAATAAAACGTATTTTGATTTTTTATGTAATACATGCTGCTTGAATAATGAATATTGTTAATAATACCTAGATTTTAATTACGAACATTGTTTTATTTAGCACACAGTTAATACGTTATGATATTTGTTTAAATATATTATATAGTTCAATAGCTTACAAATTATAGTAGAAATCGTTTAGTGCGTCGTCCGTTAACTCGCCATATTGGTCAATCGCACAAAATCTCAAGTTCAGTTGAACTTCTTATGTTTATTTAATCATTTTACAAAACCTATGTTGGTTAATTCAAACCAACTTTCTTACATCGAATACATCGCACCTTTTGATGGTATGAAATGTTTACTGTATATAATATGTTTAAATAATAATGAATTATATTTATGTAATATACGCGTAGTATAGACGAATACTTAATTGAAAATTAAATCAACGAAAACCTTCAATTTCACGAACTCTACTATAGTTTGTTCAAGCGTAAAACCAACTGAATAAATTTAAAACTAATGAATTAGTCTAATGATTTATTTATAACATTTTGAAAACATAATTATTTCGTTATTGATTTCAAATAATATCAATGCAAGCAAAAAAAAAAAAAATAAATAAATAAAACACAAAAATTAGTATTTTTCTAATAAAAATATAATGTCTGCGAGATGAAAAACAAAAATGTATTAGTTTTTTTTATTGTTTTGTCAAATATTCCATACAGTTCGTTATCACAATAACACTCGGAAATGTGATCATATCACGAGTCAAAAACCTACGAATAAAATAATACTATGATTAATATGAAAAAATCGTTTACTCCGCAGGAACAGTACGGTCAAAGAAGGTCGATGCGGTTCAGTCAGCGATCCGGACAGCGATGATGATAACGAGGAAGGCGATTACACAGTTTACGAATGTCCGGGATTGGCACCAGTACGTTATTTTTTTTAGTACAGTTATCTAGAAAAAACGTAATTGAATGTATTTTAATATTATATACTATAATCTGTTGTTGATCATTGAACTTACGATATTTTTGAATAAAATATACATGACGGTTGTACGCATTCGTGTTTCAGGCAGGAGAAATGGAAGTGAAAAATCCACTGTTCCTAGATGACAACACGCCGGCGTCTCCCAACCCTGTTTTAACTAGTAAAGACAATATTTCCGGAAATGGTGTCATACCAACAGTGCCCGTCCCATAATAGATAACTAACCACCTACCACGCTATAAAACATTTGTCTATAGATACAAAATCAACACTATTTTTTTTTAATTTTTTTTTTTTTTTTTATCTCATTACTTTATTATAACCTATTTATTTAAATTTTTGTTTCTTTGCCATATATGATAATATTAGCATATTTATGTATAAATATATATATAATATATATATATATATATTATATACATAAATCAAAACAATTTACTGTGTGGAATGGATGGATATAAAAGGACATAATAATATTACATAATATGGAACTGGGACCATGCATGCGTAATTCTGCAGAACGCGCATGATTTCTAACGCGGCCACTGACTGAATTCGTGGAAAAGGCCCCCGAAAAAAAATTTTGGAATTTTTACTATTTATTTTACGTTACTCCTTACCCTTCCCAACCACTCTACATCGTCGATATTCACAATGTTCTTTAATCGAACATTCTTAAAAAATGGAAAAGAATTGGTCGTAGGGTGTACAACAAACGGAATACTATGCCAGTGTAACGTCAAAGTTACTACTCCTTAAAACTGACAATGTTTTGAACGATACATTTTAACATACATCGCTGACTATAATTAGTGTACATTCGTCTAGTAGATACGTAACTAAAATTTAAACACGGAAATATTTCGTCAATTCGATATATTATCAAATTCACTATTGCAAACGTTTGAAACAATATTGTTTTGTATTTTTCAGAATATCCGAAATCTCTTATCATATGTGACAATAGTGAGTTATTTTTTGTTATTTTTTATTTAATCAAAAAAAAAAAAAAAAATTTAGTAGGTACATAACGCGATTTGTCTAAAAATCGATGAGCTTAAAATGACCTCTGAAAACCATTATTTATTTTGCTACAGTTTTAAAAGTATTAAATACTTTTTTACGAAAAACGTATACAATATTTTGACAAACAATTATCTGGAAAAATATGTAATCAATTAAACACGTATCCTATTCCTGATTTTATGTAATATTTATCACAGGTCCGTGTCTTTCATGATACTCCACACTAAATAAGCGATATTCTCTTTTACATTTTCAAATGGGTTTTATTACAATATAACCAATAAAAGTAGTAAATATTTCACGGGACAAGATTATAAGATGTTTAAATTTTACAAATTGTTTAATCTCGTAATATATATATATATATATATTATATACATCACAAGCACGTAAATACTCTGCATGCGAATATATTTATATCCTGTTTGGAAATACTGTTTTAAATATATTATATAATATACACATATTATAAAAATCATATTTTAACCGTTGACAACATATTTTAAATGTCTAATTATTTTGTTATTATATTATTTTGTTCGTACAATAGAATACGTTAGTTTTAGTACCAATGTTAATTAATATTAGTCAATTCATTATTGTTTTTATTTTAAAGTCTTCCAAATGTACTAGACCACTCAAACTCTTCCGCTCGATATGTTTATAGTGATATTACACATAAATATTATAATACATAGGTCAATGCTATACTATATACATAAATATGTATATAATAATATATATTAGATATAAACTATAAATAGGTCCATTGTTAAAAAATATTTTTGAGCAGATTTTTTACGTGAACAATTATTATTCGTTCAAACAAGAGTTTTATAATGATGTAGGTAAAATTAAATTATTATATTATATCATTTATAAATATATATATATATATATATATATATCTAATGATAGATAGCATGTAATTTTATTTGTGTATGAAATTGGGTGAAACCAATAAGTTGTGATAGAAAAGGGCCCAGGTAAAATTGTTTAGAATAAAATATGTTGTCTTACGATGAGAAAGTATTTATATACCTCTATTTAGACAATTGGTCCTTTTTTTTGCAGATTGACGACTCGCAAAAAAAAAAAAAACAACATTTAAAAATAAACTCAAGTTTGGATACCTGTTTTAATATTGAAAACGTTTGTTATGTCTTAATTCCATTTTTATATTTCAAATCTACTGAGAGAAAATAATTAAAATATAACTTTAAAACGTGTAGGTTTACTGAAATCTTATCTCAGCTTTATCGCGGTCGTCAAATTGCCGAATAGAAATTACTAGAAAATCAAGATATGAATAATATATACACAACCGTGATAGACTTACGATGTACAACAATAATTCAAGTTGTAAATTTAAAAATTTCAAACGTATCGAGCGAGATAGTTTTAGATTATATGATATTATACCATAGTATAATGTATAAGTAATCGTACGACTTACTTTATTGCCCAGGTATTTAAATTTGAAGTGGTTGTCAATTCAAATGTTTTGGAAACCCTATCAATTAACATGCTAAATAATTTGTAAGTTAAGCTAAGTCAATTTATTTATGGTAATTCGTAATATATATAATATATATATATATTTCATCATGATTATAATTATTATTATCATTGCAGGTATACTATTAATATTATATTGTTAACAGAGTTTGAAATATTTTAACTAAAAGGAAAATCTATCAAATACACCATTATCATTACTGTAATAAATATTTGTTTTGTGTATTTATTTTGATCGTACATACACCACTATACCTATATCATACAGTGCGCAGGCGTAGTACAATTATATTTGCCTGCAAAACTTCAAAAGTAAGTTGTATACACACCTGTTGGCTGTTACCTGTCAAGTGCGACAGTGCATGTAAATAATAGTATAAACATTTGATATACCTACACATCAGTATGAAATTTACGCGGGTATTATATTCCTTACTTCCGATCCCGTGTTCCTATTCATGAATTGATAACTAAACTCAAAATATAATATAATTACGCATACAATACAGTGCGTGTCAATAAAAATGTACATACAAACCGATAGTGTATTTTCACACTGGTTCAAAAAATTAAAACACCAGATGTTTAATGGATATCGTTCTCCGATCTAATCCTTTGTCGGCGGCGGGCCGCTATGTATAATAAAGAGCGGCTCGCGGATGTGTGTCTCCAATACAGACAAATAAACGTATATTTGTATAATATGGGATGAAAAAAAAATTAAAGATTCTAAATGTGAAGTAATGCACATTTATCGGTGGTGGCATGAAAAAAAAAAGACGAAAAATATATTATAATAAGTGCTTAATATATTGCTTAATGTTTTTAATACATTATTTTATTTAATGGAAATTTTCCAATGGACTTTGATTCTGTTTATTTTTCAATCATCTGCATTGTACCGTAGACTGCAATAATGAATAGATTGATTGAATAATAGTATACCGACGAAATAATCTCGTACAATACCGTACATATCTACGATATTAGTTTTAGTTTTAAATAACTCCATGTGTAGAGTAGGTAAGTTTTGAAATGCCTATCAAATATGAAAAAAATCTACAATATCTGTTCCGAATATAATGTATTAATGCACTTAGTCACCGCTTTCAAAATATTTGCCGTTTCAACTTTCTCGTAAATATTACTATACTACAGCTGTAGACAGCATTTACGTGTAAGAGTTCAAAGTATACAAAGTGTTTCACAATAACATATCGGTGTTTAAATGTGTTTTGCATAATGTATTTTTTCTTAAGTATGACTTTTGAATTTGTGTAAATGCTAAGAAATCATATTTTCAAGTACTTCTGATTTAATGAAAATTAAATGTCTATAGTATATAAGTAAATATATAATATAGGTAGATCCAGTAAAAAGTCTGGTAGTACCGTATTCTCTTATATTATAGTTATATTATATGTTTTAAAAATTATAAGATTTTTGTAAATTGATATAAATTTCAAATCATTGTATCCCAAGATCTGATAAACCTATTATATTGGACTATAATATTATCCACAGTATTGAAAGTTAAGTTTGATTCGGGGTATCAAGATTCAAAAAAATCATCTATTTAACAGTTTATAGTAAAAAAAGCGATTTAAAAGAAATTTCGTAGCTACAACTCACGAGAAACTGCTCTCAAATGGTAAAAAATGTATAAACCAATTCCAAATATAGTTTTTGATCAAACTTGCTTAAAAATTCCAAAAACCATAATTTGTATTGGAGCATTACTAAAAGAAAAAATAGAGATGTGCATTATTGCCAATTGGTGAATCATCACGTATATATTTTATACTAAATTTAATATTTGACTTCTTTACTTCAGGATATATAAAATGTAGTATACAAGCGAGATTATCGACTATCGACTACTGCCCACAAGTCCACACACACCACGTTTCGACGGGTATTAAAATAGTAAATAATTCGCGTAAACGGGGCAAAATGTTTCGCTGTGATATCTCCCTAAAGTGGGCGTGATATGTGCTCATGAATCGGTCAAATAGAAAACGCGTTAGGTGATGACGTCGGCTGAAATCGATCGAATATGTATAAAGGATGTTACATGGACGTGAATCAATAATACGGCCTATGAACATTACAGGTATGGACATTATTTAACAGATATTATTAATGCGATAAATAAAGGTAATAATAACTAACGTAACTAATTAATGATGGCAACGAAATCGAAGTTTGAAATATTATAGTGTATAGGTACCTAATTTTAGTAATTATTAGTTGGTACCATATAGTATAATAATACCCACTGTTTATGAATGAAATGCAGAATCTAACTTTTTTTATTCACAGTTTTGCAAAACTACATTTCATTCATAATATTATGATCATCGTAAAGCGTAAATAACTAACACTATGTCCCTGCGTATACGGTAAAGTCAAGCTTATATCCGGATAATCTGTTAACCCAAGTCGGTGTTAATTTTTAAACCTATTGTAATTTCAATTGTACATGCATATTTATTTTTCGTTTTTACATTTCATATAAATCAATACATTATAATTCCACTAGCAATTCAACGATTTAAACTGTTTTGAGTATCTAAAACTAGTATTAAAT
The DNA here is from genome assembly GCF_002803265.2 of Melanaphis sacchari. Lineage (NCBI taxonomy): Eukaryota > Metazoa > Arthropoda > Insecta > Hemiptera > Aphididae > Melanaphis > Melanaphis sacchari. The sequence continues at coordinate 335,848 of NW_020270526.1, read as the reverse complement.
TAATGTTTTAAAGCCGATATCATTTAAATCCGGACTTCATGTGACCCGGACAGGGTCCGGTCTATTATAAGTAAAGTCCAGATTAATAAGACTCTATCGTATCACATATTATCACCTGAAGAAAAAAAGACTTGTGTCAATGTCAAATAAATTAGACTCGGAATGCAAAGTTAGTTCATTTAAAAAAATAAATTGTCACGACAGTGATAGAGTAGTTGTGTTATCGCAGATCTCTTATTGACGTAAAGATAAAACTATACATCAATAGAAATAAGAATCAATAATACTTGTTTAGATTCTAAAAAATTTAATCTTTAAACTTTGAACTTAAGATGTTAAACAATTATTATGCAATATGATGAAAAATAAGATAAATTTTAACACTTGATTACACTTGAATAAATTACATAAATTAATTCTTGTAAACTATAGAGTATAGAGTAAGTATAGAATAGGTATATATGAAGTCATAAAGATTATAAGATATAATTACTATAGTTAAAACAACATATTTTACACGTGATACAATTTCCAGTTGTTTGTGTTATATTATGGTACAAATAATTATAATTAACAAATAATAACGTGTTAAATATTAAATTTTAAATTCTGAGTAGATCTATAAATGTATTAGTTTTACAATGATGTTTTTTTTTTTTTTTTAGTACCTGAAATCACCATTCGGCCATTCGGGTTAGTGAAAATGATTAAATATTAAACTTTGAGAGGTCTCTTGGTAACAAATTCTAATTGGTAATTTGAGAATCAACAATTCCAAAACTTTTCAAATTAGTTAGGAAAAAAAAATAAGAACAAAAAGAAATTCTTAAGCGAAATTGATATTGTTTTTTTTTTTTTGTGAGATTTAAAAATAAATAACTATAGAACAATAAAAATTCATACAAACATAATTTACTATTTACTAAATGTAGATATACAATATCAATGTATCACTTAAAAATATTTTTCCTGTTTTTAACCTAATTTGGTATATATATTTTTGACATTTTTAGTTTTTTCTTTTAATTTACGTATTATAAAATTTTGTTTTTGAGTAGGATAAAACTTGAAAAAGGTTCCTCATATATTGTTTACATCCCAATTAATTATTTGTTTTTTAATAAGCGTTTAAATTTAAAAGTTTTACAAAATTTATCAAAAACACGAAAATTTCAAAATTATCATATATTTAAATATTTTTAAAGCTCGAAAATTAATTACTAGATTCCTCATATATTATTGTGTTACTGCTAATAATTAAAAAGTCGCAATTATCTTTTATGAGCCACTGAAGTTCAAATTTTGATAATATTTGATTTTCAAATGTTTACGATAATGAGTTATTCACTATATCAATTATTTAGATTTTGAACGGAACGATGATTGTATTAATTTTACAATGATGCGTTTTTTATTTGTAAGTACACACGATGAGCTGTTGATATAATGCTTCAATTTTTAACTTAAACAGTGGTTTTAAATAGGAAATAAGATTTAGTTTGTAATTTAAAAATGTCAAAATTAAAAATTCTGAGCACTTTTTTTATTATCATGAAAAACAAACAAAAAAATTAAGAAAAACAAATATTTTTACGTTAAGCCAGATTTTTAACTAAATTGATTTCTAAATTACTCGTATTTATTATTATTTAAAAAAAAAACCACAAAACCTTGAAATTTTCATGAATTATTTATATTGTTATTTTCTATGTAGCGTATAATATTTAAAATATTTTGAATTTTTCTAAAATATTCATAGACAATTGAAATTTTCAATTTTTTTTTTTTTTTTTTTATTAATGTTAATTAAAAATGTATGAATGAAAAAAATGCTTAAAAATTTAATACAAAGTTCTTATAAGTGAATCATTTCCCATTTAAAAATTATTGAACATTTAGAGTCACAACATTTTTTTTTATGAGTATTTAAGTTTTATTACCTCATAGTTTTGAAAATTAAATATGAGATTTCTCTTAAATAGTTATTATAAAATCGTAAAATCTAAAAAGTGTATACATATATATATATATATATATATAAATTCAATTATTTTTAATAGACATTTTAAGTTCAAGTTCAATCGAAATTACTTATTTAAAACATCAATAGTAATGTAAATTATTTAGTTATAATGTAAAAATATTTTTTGTGGGAACTTAAAACTTATAACTTACATGTTTTATATGTTCATGAAATTTATTATACCCATTGATATTTTTGATTTACTTAAAGATATTATTAATCTATACTATAAACCTATTTTTATTCTATTACGGTATTTAGATAAATTCAATTTTTAACAAGAAGTTACAATATTATATTATTTTATAATAACGCAACGCTAAACAATTAAAAAATATATTAATTAAAATTTTTTAAACTGACAAATTTTGTTGATTTAGATATTAATTGTCTTACTAAAAACCTGAAATAGCTATCTGATTAACGTCAAATACCCCCAAAATATATATCGTTGTAAATAAAATACATATTGTCGTAAAATTAAATCCATTTTAATTTATCTTACAGATATCTAGACACTTTTTTTTATATTTTTTTATTTTGGCACAGAAAAACGTAAAAACAGTTCGATAGTTTTGGCACAAGACAAAACCAAGCAACTGTACTTACACTGTACGTGATCATGCAGTCTGTGCACATTATATATTTCAAAAAATGTCAGCAATCGTGGCAATAAATATTATTTGTATGTACACTGTTTCATTTATAGTTGTTTTAAATTTATTTTTTGACAATAGGTACTGCAGGTGGTTTAGTAATACAGTATAAATAATAAATATATTTGTTGTGTATCTGACTAATGAATAAATAATAGTCAAATATAGATAATAATTTTTTATTATTATTATTATTATTATTTATATGAATATGATATTCCTGTATACCTAACAAAGTATTCAATTAAAGTGAAAATAGATTTATAATTACTACTAAAAATTTTGTTACAGTTTTTTTCTAAAAACTGTTATAGTTTCAATTCGTTCATTCCTGCTTTGTACTAAAAGTCATTGAGTGGGCGTCAGAGCTTTATATTAAGAAATAATAAAAAAATAAACAAATTCCACGGGTTATTATTAAAAAAATATAAATAAAATATATTTATACGATCATTAGGTATCGTCCAATTTTGATTTATTCGTGATTTTTCAATTCAAGTTTTCAAATCAATTTAACGACACATTAAAATCGTGTACTATACCCGCAAAGCTAAACATATCATGGGTTTTTATTTAAGTTATTTTCAAAATATTATTAAATACGACAATACTATTTGAGTCTGGTTTACTCTTTTATTGAATATTTTATAGGTGAAGGTATCCCAAAATATATTGGTACATTGCATAGGTTTGTTTATTTTATTTATTATTTATAGTCTACAGTGAAACAGACGGACAAATATGTGTAGTATTATGTTGATGTACATAATATTGCATTAAATATTTACACATGTAAGTTTAAGTTGGATAACGATATAGACTCAATAGAGATAACTTACTCGTATATATTTACGAAAACGTTCTACATTTATGATATTATTGTAACATTGAAATATGACGTGTACTCAGTAAATAAAAAATCGATCCACATTTTTTTCTATGATGAAATGTTTTTCACGTTAGACGTTACGAGCTTTGCATCAATGCCGAGGGATTTCTATCGATTCTGCCTGGCTTTTTTTTTCTAATAGAGAAAAGGGTTCATCGATTCCGCCAGTATTGGTTTTATTGTTTTGGGTTATTATTTCCAAAACTTAAATGTTTCACATTCCATCATTATAGTTACTTAAAACAACATGTTTAGAAAAGAACAATCATATAATTATAATTATTCTATTGGCATGTATTATCTAAAAGAAAACATTTTTTTACTTTAAAAAATAATTAATTAGTTGTCCATGTATAGTGATATTACTGGTAAAATAGATAAATAACCGATTGCGATACTGAACGCACTAGGTACTGAGAGTATCTATATATAAAAACCACATACACCCACCACCGTTTATAAAATTATATTTTTAGTGAATGTAAAAATGTTAAATAAAAATAATAAAAGTTTGATTATTCATAACGCATATTATATATATTTATTTCTTATTTTGCTTTCTCGGTCGTTTCTTCCGGGGGCGATTTTAATTTTAATTTATGTATTTATTTTTTTTTTTTGTTTTATATAAAATTAAAGGATACGAAATCGGTACGAATTCTTTGACTCTGGGCCATGTTTACACGAAGGGATTCTGTTTATGTTTCAGATGCATTTTATTGTCTAGAAGTTCGATGTAGGTACGCGCGCGCGCGAACACACACGCACACACACACACACACATACACGTGTTGGGAGAGGAAAAGTGTTGTAAACTATTAAACACGAGGCGCGCGCAGGGAAACACATACAACACTCGCTCGTTAACACATGTTCAGCAAAATCGGCGTTTCTGACGAAAAAAAAAAGTAATAATAAAAATAAAACGATTTTTTGTGTATTTCAAAAGTCCGCATGACATGGTAATGTATAATAATATAATATATCATGTATATATTATATTGTACAAGTGTGTTTTTCTGAGTACCACACATATGGGTACGGGTGGTCCGTTTGAGGATCTACGAATATTCAATACCTACCGCGTTTACCGTCTTGAACGTTTTAACCTTTTTTTTTTAATTTCCACCTCCCGTCTTTAACGATCTGCTCCTTGTATGTAGGTACATCATATCACGGTGATTAATGCGTAGGAGATTTGTCGCGAAAAACCAAAAAAAATACACACTTTAAAAACACTATTTATAATGTCTATAGAGTACACAGCGAGTACGTTATAATACTATGTATTATATAATATTTATACACTTTCTAAAATAATGATTTCTGCGCGTAATGATTTATTTCTAAACAAAATAGTTTTAATAGTACCTACTTAAAATAATCGTTTAACTATTTACATAATGTACATGTGATACACATTGATTTAAATTTACTATATTCAGCCTTTTATTCAATACGAAATATCGAACATTCACGTTTTGTCGATATAATTTAATAATTATGTAGAAAGAGACTAGAGATGACGTTTGATATTTGTATTCGCACAACTGATGGTTGGACCAATTATAATATTATTTACAAAATGTAAAAAAAAAAAAATTATATATTAATAAATAAATTATATACATCACACTTTAATCTAAAAAAATAAAACTTCACGACATGTATCTAACTAAAACAAAGTAATAATGTTGTTGTACACAATATACTAAGTAATTAAATTTATTGTTGTTATCCTTAATTTAATATGACATTTTATTTTATATCCGCTGGAAGTTTATTTCGCTAATATATGTTTGAATTATAATGGTGAAAACTTTTCTCCAAAGGATAAACTAAGAAATATGTTCGTTGTCTCAAAACATTTTTTTAAAGAAAAAAAATAATACTATCCCAAATGAATTTAAAATATTTTTATTTCGCACTTTTATAATATTATATATTGTACTGAACTAAAAATACTCATAACTTACTCCTCGCGCTGAAGCCAGTTATAAAATGTTTTATGAATGCTTCATGAGAATTTCCGGGTAATCATAATATTCAGATTAAAGATAAAATATTCGAATATTCATTTATAGTTGTGAAAGACATATTATTGAAAGGAATCATGCGATAACCTATATAATGCTTCAATATACGGATTTGGCTTTCCATCCATTTTAATATTAACGACGAATGTTATAATATATATTTCGCGATGTACGATAAAATCAAATATACATTTAGCAAAAATATAACTTATTCTACATTTATACACAAAAGAACATTATACCCGATTTGAGTGGTATTTACAGTTTTTAATATGTTACTGTATTTATATATACGTTTAATATTTTTTTTTAAACACGACATTTCAATATATACGCGATACACACCATATACATATGTACACAAACTGTGACAGCTTAACAAAATTTCGGACAGTCATAATAATGGTGGAGACTTATGTGTTGTGGTAATCCGCTACTGGCATTCATAGCGTTGTCCATGACGGTCTGTTGTGTCTGGCCGGCCGCAGTCGCTGATCTTCTCGCGACCGTGCTATAACCTAAAATGAATTGATTTAATAATAATAATAAGATTAATAGGTGTTCGATAAAATAACAGATTAACGTCGCCGTCGTCATCAGACGCTAGACGACTAAAAATATGATATTATAATGGCTGGCGTCTGCGAGCGCATATACATTTTTCACACCCACTTGGCCACTTGTACCTTTTTGACTTTTAGCCAATGTGTGGCGAAATTGACACGTCTAACTAAGAAGGAAAAAATATGTCATCGTATTTCACAGTCAACAAGTGGTTTTGTTTTAAATTATATATATTATATATTTTGACAAGGCCACGTGCGTTTCGGAGGACCTACGCGGTCGGTGACGAAACCTCTTGACCTTGCATACGAAAATAATTAAATACCTCGATGTATATAATGCGACTCTATACATGGTGCAAAACACTCGTCGTCATCTTGCACCCAACTCTGCACATTATATTATTATTATTATTATTATTATTAAATACTTTCGACTCTCGCTCCCTGTGACACCGTGTATGTCTGATGTATATAAATATAATATATGGATAATGGTGGCCATTATACACTGTAGCACACACGTCAACACTGCAGTGCTCACCCGAGGGGGTAACCCACACAATTAGACATTGCGGTCGTCTAAATGCGTGGAGGTCAAAGGGATCGTATCGTACACAATAATAATATGTAGGTCAGAATAAAAAATATTATATCAATACGCATAAAAAACACGGTTTGACCCATTTATGTTAAGTATATTATATTATGTTATATTATTATAATAAGACAACGAGGTTTTCTTTTTATACGACACTATTTCTCAGTCACAGCACACTGTTTATTGCCAACATGTGATATAAAATTGGTCCACGGGGGTTTATTTTTTATTTTTTATGAATGCACAACGAGACGCGTTTAAACGATGCGTGCTGGCGACCTAAACACTGTTCGTAAACAACTAAAACCGCCATGTCGTACGTTCTAAACGATATGCACACAAAGATTGCGTTTGTTTCACTTTTTGAAATCGTCGGACTATAATAATATGTCTGTGTACATGTATAGATAGATATTAACGTCATGTTTAAAATTCGGCCCCACGAATACTCAGTAAATCTGTATTGACAAAAGCCACATCGATACCATTATTTATTACTCTGACTAGTAGAAATAATGATTTATTTATCGAAGAAAAAAATAAAATAAAAAGAGAATGAAAATTCGTTAACCGTGACATTTTTGAGTAGAAGATTTGAAAAAAAAAAAAACCATCGTCCTGAAAGTATATTATAAAATATTATGACGATTTTTAGATACTCTCGTACACCGCATAGTTCGGAGATTCCAACAAAACCATCACTATTGTTTTAAGAGTGTTATAGGTACGCGTAATGACACGAAGATGATAACTATATTAGCGTGGTGATTTTATTATTTTAATTCACGCGCTCGTGTTGTTTTATTATTATTGCTCCGTTGCGTTTGGTTAGTGTCTACCCGTAGCTTACGGTTTTCTGCGCGGCAATAACAATAACGATAAATATTCGAATTATCCATGCCACTTGGTTTCAATATCACAAGTATTATTATAGTGCGGCTGTGACTATGGTGCATACGACGCTTGAGGATTATTGTGTTAGCAGCTCGTAATAACCATTAGGTCCGTTTTGTCCGTGTGCACCAACGGTATCTCTATATTATAGCGTTAAAGTTTTAATTCAAATCATTTGTATTAATGTTCGTGGTCAGTTGAGCGTACTTAGTACGTACCTTACGTAGGATTACGTTTTTATTTTTAATTTGGGCAATACAGGGCTTTTTTTCGGTAAAAGATTTGGTCGGGTAAAATTACTGTTTCGTTTGTGCGGTGGCTAATTGTAAAATAATAATAATGTTAACAATTTTTCGTTCATTTTAGTCTTAGAGAATTAGAAAAACATTAGCTGCTTTCATCAAAAACAATAAGAGTAATTTTATCTTTAAACTTTACGACTCCTTTATAGCGGGACCGAAGTCCAATTTATAAAATATATAAAATACGAGTATATTCGTGTTATTAAATTATTTCTATATTAACGACGTCTAATGGAAAATTTCTAAAAGCTTAATCTGGAAAAGCAGTTTCTTTTAGATAATAAATTTAAGATACTTTTATAATCGAATACATTTATAATACTTTAAAGAGTTCATTTTAAAATTCAGCATTTTTTTTTTTTTTTAATTAGAAAATCTCATAAATCATTAAAGTATGTTATTTGGCAAGCGATCCGAGTAAACCAATCTCAGATTCGTTTTTAAATGGTTTTTAACTGCAGTTGAATGCAGTTGAACTGCACCTGTCCAAATGTTTTGCATTTTGTTGTTGTAAACTATTTATACAGAAAGACATTTATAGTCAACACATATAATATTCCATCGTATGGTATTGATTATTTTTTAATTTTTATAAAAAATAATTATTTTATTACGTCAGAATAAATGATAATTGTTATTATAATTAATAGTTTTGAGTGATGAAAAGGATCCGAAGTCAATGCAGTAAATTATTCGCTCAGCTTCCATTACATTTGAACACACTGCGCCTATTATAAGTATAGGTACTTGACATATTTCAAATGTAATAAAAATTTAAAATTAAATAAATATTCTTACCAAAGAATACATTTTAATTTGTTTTTTTCTTACTATTTCATACAGCAAAAAAATATTTAATAAAACTTTTAATTTTTAGATATACAAATTGTATAGCCTTTGTCGTAATATTAAGAATAAATCTTTTGATTTTATTATTATTTTATATAGATTAAGATTCCAAACGTATAATATTTTTTTTTCAATAACGATATATATAATATATTAAAGTAATTAATACTACAATGTAATTAGTAATAATTTTCATACATACACATACACCGTATTTTATTATTATTTTTAAAAAAAATATTAAGAAAATAGGATAACTAAACGATTGATCTCAGTTATTATCATATAAATTTATTATTCACGTAGTACTATTATAAATTCTTATTATACATTTTGGTCACAAATGTTTTATTGGGTTTTTTTTACTTATAAGTTACTAAAAATGTGTACCTAGGTAATTTATAAATAAAATCGATTAAACTTAATTGTGTATATTATACTTATAAACATAAATTACTTAAACGTTGACGAATTGTTAGTCATATCTGATTTATGAAATGACAACATAATTTTGGAATTAAAATATTAACAGACATTATTTATGAGTTTATGATAATATAGTAATAGTATAATATTATAAATAAATATACAAAAGCAGTAGTGTAACAAAAAAACTCAGATAATTTACAGTGAGACTAATATTCTCGAATTAATTATTCAGATTTTCACGTAATGCATTTATTAAAAATATAAAACAAGAAAATATTTCGCTTAGTATAAAAATAATTCTTAAATTTAAAAAACTACAAATATAATTAAAAACCTAGTTTAAAAAAGTTGAAAAGCTTAGTTTTTCATTTTTGAAGATCAATTTTAAAATTTAAATTGTTGTTTATTACCTATTAAAATTATTATATTCTTTACATTTATTATGCTTTACTTATTCATTTTATAATTAAATCTTTCAATATATAATTATACATTTGGTTTCTTTTAATTTTTTTCTGTGAGTTGAAATATTTTATGAAAACAGTTATAATTCATAAAAATGTTAAAAATATATTCTATTATACGTAGTATTTCATAACTTATAGACACATCGCACACATGCAATATTATAATGACATAGATTATTAAGCACTTGAGTATAGCAAGGGATATATATTTTATCCATAATATGGAGGATTGTTCAATAGGATCATTGACATAAAATGCACCACACATATTATGTGTAACATGATATGTGTAATGCAAAAAAAAACCTTTTACAACCAGACATAGTTTATTGGGTTAAAACCTAAAATCGAAATAATCAAAACGCTCGATGGGCAAATTTTTGTTTTTAGGACTGTGGTATGACACAGCCGGCAGGTGATACTATATACAGTTCTAATTAATTTGTTATTGCTCTCTTGACTATTAACCTACACCCCGTGAGTGGTCAAACACTCCAGTCATCGCACATTACAACAAACTTTCTCGCATATTTATTGTCGACGTGTCTTTTTTACTCAACCACTCGCACAAATATTAAGTAGGTATACATGTATAATATAATCGATTTAACGACCTCTATAAAGTATTTGATCGCACTCTTTAACACTGAACAGTTTAGGTGTACGTATAGCTATGACTAAATATAAATAACAAATAGGTTTTAATTATAAAAACAAAATAGGTACTCACCATTATCGTGAGTCAAGTTATACTGGCAACCGTAATCAAACTGTTCTTGGTAACCTCCTGTGCCGCCGACGTAACCGTCAGACTTTTGACTTTGCCAAAAGTTTGCCGCAAAATGGTCCAACTGATCGTTCCTGCTGCAGTACCCTCCACCGCTGTTAATGCCAATTCCTCCACCGCCTGTACCACTACTGTAGTCCTGTTGCTGCTGTTGCTGGTGGTGGTATCCCGCGACCACCGAGGTTGTTGCGTCCTTGTAATCGTATTGGTCATGCAGGTAACAAGCCGCTGATTGTGACTGTGATTGCGATTGTTGCGAATGTGATTGAGTGGTGACTGATTGCAGTTGCTGCTGCTGCTGTGGAGGTTGTGGTGGCTGTGGAGGTGGCAGAATTGGTGACGATTGCGTCTGTGGCAACGACTGCGGTTGCTGCTGTTGGACGGCCGGAAGATGATGATGCTGTTGTTGTTGTTGCAGTTGTAGGTTCTGGTGATGATGATGATGGTGGAGGTGCTGATGGTACTGTGACGTTTGGTAACTACTACCGACGCCACCAATCGGTCCAACAGTCTTCTGTTGGCACTTGCGACGGAATCCCCGGGGTCTTCGTCTGAATGAGCTCTCTTCGAACATCAACTCCGACGCTGGATCCACTGTCCAGTAGTGACCTTTTCCCGGACGTCCCAGCCCTTTTGGCAACTTGATAAAACATTCGTTTAGTGATAAATTGTGCCGCACTGAATTTTTCCATCCCTGTGAAAAACTATTCATTTTACTACATAGATCAATATATTATAATTTAATTAATAATGTATGCGCACATGTAAATGACGTGTATTTAATTGCCCAATATATTATAATTATATTCAGTATACAACACATGTAGATATATATCATTTATTGTATTACTAATATCAAATATAATATTTTCACTTACGTATTTGTTTTACATAATACGATCCATGCAACATAGCATTTGTGGTGCATATAAGGGGAGAGATGATTCAGAAAGGATAAAAATAAATATTCAACTATAAAATGTTATGATTTATTATGTAATAATTTAAATTAAATTTTTAAATTATTATTAGGGCAATTTTTGATTTTGGGTTTTTTCGAGACGCACATATTAAATCTAAGTAGACCTCCGCGTGAGTGTGATCAATATATACATCGTTTCATTAAAAGGAGACAATATGTATGCTAAAATATTTACACTAAATACGGAAAATTACTTATATATATATTTATTTGAACTTAAAAATATTTATACATAATTATGTGTGCGAAAATATAAGTATATTATTATGAAAACAATTGAATTATACATAGAATTTTTTAGTTTTTATGATAGGTTTAAATTGGGCATGATATAATATAATTATCAGTGGTCGGAACTGTTGGGAATCATCACTCGGTTTAGATGTGTTTTTACCTAACTTAATTTAACTGCGCTATACGATTATTTAATTCATAATAGAATAATACAAATTAAAAAATATCACTATACTCGTATAATCATATCACAACTTTTATGAAAATTTAATAGAGCGCATCAAAATACACTGTATTGTTATTCAGTTATTAATCATAATACATTATGTAAATAATAGGTACTAGTGACTAGTGAGTAAAATCTTAAGCGAAACTGATAACCTGAAGTATCCAATGTCCATAAAATCGACACATATAGCAGGTACATAATTCGTTGGGATATATTGTGATTACATTTTTTTAAATTTTAAATGAATTTTATTTATTTATTTTGGGATTATTAAAAAATATATATATATATATATATGATATAAAATACAAATTATAAACTGTAAATTCTTGTAAAAATTAAATTTCAAAGTATTAAAATTAAAATTTGCGCTATTTACAATAGAAAATTTTGAAGAAGTTTTACTGCTAATAATTAGTAATTACTGAAATAACACTGTATTATATATCTACATTGTTTTAAAAACAAACAAAATAAATATAAAAAAAAAGTGTTATTATAGTGCTGCTACAACAACTAGTATATTATTTCTAAGTTCCAACCATTAATAATAATTATTAAATGGCCATATGTCACGCAGGTACATAGCCAACCAAACGCAAAAAAAACAAAAGTTGATATTATATAATTAAAAATTAAAATCATATTGTTATATTTTCAAATAGAGATATGAACCTTATAAAAACGTAGTAATCAATGTTAGAGTTTTATGTTCTTGTTTGGCTTGACATAAATAAAAAGTTTTACATCGTTTGATTACATAATATCATTAAAATCAATTGTTTTTAAAATCGCATTAATAAATCTTAAATATTTATCCTTAATTTTTTAATATAGTTTCGGTAAATTAAGTATTAAAAGCACACATTATAAATTTTCAATACAAAAGAAAAAATATGTTAACTCCACGAAAACAACTTAATATTTACCATTAGAAGTCTTGATAATTAAAAGTGAATGAATGCTGTACGAATATGACATAAAGTAGAAACATAAATATTTTTTATGACATAATTGTCGAATACCCTAAATTCACGAGAAAACTGAAACACACCTACTTTAATAGAAAAATTATTAATCAAATAGATAATATACTAATACTAATTTTGTGAGAGAATTACCTATAGTTACCTAACTTGTTCATAATATTAAACATTTTTTTTAAATAATTAATACAAAACTGACTATAAAGAAAAATTCATCCTAGGTGAATGAAATTGTTCCTTTTTAAACAATCATCTCATCTCGACTTTTGAAACTATAAACATTTCACATTACAATATTGTACTTATTCATGAGTAATTTACGTGTAATCCTTGGTCATAAGTAGGGCTTAGATTTTAAAGCAAATGCTTCTTTTTTCATGAATAAGATAGAAATCTAATTTTTATACATAAATTCGTTTCACATAATTATTCTAATTCCAAATAAACCAATTTATTTTTGCTTTTTTTATTGCTCTTTTTCAATTATTCCAGATGTGGAATTTTTTATGTTTATTATTCTATAATCATAAAAAAAAATTAATTTAACTTATTAATTATGTTCCAAGTTTTCACATTTCTTATTAAAAATGTGAAAACCTGGAGTACGGACTAAAATGATTGTCTTGAATTATTATTGTTTTCGTTATCGGCTTAATTGTTAAATGTATTAAACGTATATAGATTATGGATATAAAACATTCTATCAGATAACAGAGTTTCACTACTGCAAATCTTGCAAAATATAGGGTAGTTAATTCTTTTTTTAATTTAAATCAATTTTTCAATTTTATAAATTTATAACTAATTCATTTTTGATCATACCTTTTTTTTTTGCTTTTCTAAAACAATTTTGTGCTTTTTTTGTTATTTATTATGCTTTAAAATCAGAGCCCTAGTTATAAGTTATAATAAAATTATTTGTATCTACTTTATAGTGCCTTCTGCTAATTGTTTCTATTCAGTAACACGGCCAAAATTACTAACTCATAATAAGTACTAAACATTTTAATATTGTGTTAAATTCCGACAATGTTTATTATATTAGTTATTACCATTACATTATTATTTATGTTAAATATTAGTTATATTATAAGTATTAAGATCTATAGGTTCTATGAGAAGACTTCGTTAATCGTTATAATGATTACCACGATATGTTTATGGTTTATCATTAAAATATGGCATATTTTTAGCAGTACTGTAATTTGCTACCAATGTGAATTTTTTCTTAACCTTTACTCATAAAGGCATTTTGATGGGTCTAGTATGTACTAATAACTACCTGAAGTACATTTTAATTTAAATAAGTAAGGCAATAAAATAATATAATTTTAGTATACCTATTTAGTTTTTAATACCAATAAAATTAGTAAAATTTTATCACATTAGTCGTTAGTAGTTTATCCTGAATAAATATTTTGTTCATTAATTTGATCATTCCATCTGGTTCAATATTTATTAAGTTTTATGAAAATTTATTTTAGATAATAATAATGTAATTAATACATTATGTACCTATAGGTAGGTATATACAAACAGTGAAATTTTTTATCTAATTTAAACTAACTACATTTAACTACGATATTTAATATTTATATAACTGATCATAATTATTTATCATATTTTTAAATATTTTAAATTTTATATTAAATGTATATCATTAAAAAAAGAAACTATCAATATTCAAATATTATAATTGTGTTATTATGATCATGTTTTATGTTATATTTAGTAAGTATATAGATACATGTTGTCCGTTTATAATATAGGTACTAACAGTGAAGCACATATCAAGTCAACTAACTATATCGCAGCAAACAAAAACGTAGTAAGCAGAATTTTTAAAGATGTAACTATAATAATTGCCTGTTGGTTGTTTAAATGTGATTAAAATTTAAATTTTGAAAAAGTTACATATATCATTATTTTATAGTACCAATATATAATATCATACTTAGTATAGTAAAATCTATAAGAGTAAAATTATATTAAGTACAAAGTACAACATATTCATATGAATAAACGCCAATAGAATTTCAAGAATGAAATTGACCCAGAAAAAATAAAAGGATAAAATTATACCTAAGTTTAATTTATTTTTTTTAAATTGTTTTAAAGATTATCTTAAAATATCAATTAAAATATTAAAAAGTATTTATACAATTCATTTGAGCAAAAATAATATATTATAATTTTATGAGAATTTTTTTTCAGTTTTTTATTTTTCATAAATATTTCTTCATTTTTCATTTATTATCTATAGGTTTATACTATGACAAATTACTCCCGATTATACTGTACCATAAACAGCTACTGATATCATTTATATACCTATTTACATACCTGATATACTAATAACAATATTATTTATTTTAAAATATAGCTTAATACAAAGACTGCTTAAAATAAATTAACGAAGTTAACAATTAATATATTAATGTATAATTAGTTATAGTTAGTCAAGTATATGGGTGAATAATAGATTTTGATATTATACAAGTATAATACATATATGTATATATTTGTCTATAGTCAGTTATTTATTGTATTTTATACAACATAATGCATACAATTTGAAATTTTTGGAATTAAAATGTTTTAATATAAACATACCTACCCTAACATACCTAACCTACTATGAAAAAATAAGTACCTATATCTATTATATTTTTATAAATACATATTATATAGGTACCTACATGTTAAATCTACTTTTGTACTAAGTATACATACTGAATAGTGTATGCAATATGTACAATTGAACACATTATACCTACATAAAGTGAATAATAATAATAAAAAAGAAAATCAATGAATCATTGTCAAAAAGATAATTAATGTATATGTATTTTAATTATCTATATATATATATATTATATACCTACTAACTATTATTACTATTAAGTGTATGCACTATGCAAATAATATAATAACGATAGGTATATAATTCACGCCTATATGCATAATATTATATTATGTAGGACTTACCTATAGATGTACATCTCATGACATCAAATATTACCCCGTTATATACAATACTATACAGTCTTTATATTCAACATATTTATTTATTCATTCGTTTTATTTCACATTATTCTATTTATTTATTTTATCGTATTTTTTTTTTTTTTTTACTAAAACGGATTAATATTTTGACACCTAAGCGCAATATATGCGTTTTTATTATTTATACCTGTATGCTAACGTATACGACATACACTGTATACTTATGACATGAATAAATAAAGACCGAAGACACGCGCTACAGTTATATAGGTACGCCGTAGCGATTCTAATCATATCATGTTTAAACCCAGAATTTACTATGAAAAGCGCGTATTTACCTGGTAGGAACCTCTGAAGAAAGGGAATCTGTGCTGGAGGAAAGAGTATATTTCGCTCAACGTGAGCCTTTTCACCGGTGAACTCTGGATCGCCATGACGATTAGGGCTATGTACGAGTAAGGCGGTTTTTCGGACCTGCCGGTCCCGACACCGCCAGTCGCCGCCACCGTTTTCGCTGTCGTCCCGACACCGTTGTTCTTCTTGCAACTGTTATTGTTATTGTTGTTGATGTTGTTATTGTTGTTGTTATTGTTATTGCTGTTGCAGAGAGTTTTCCTCTCGTCATTTTCGTCCTCGGACTTAACGATCAACATATCCATGCCGTTATTTCGACGACGCTTGCGCTCGCGCGTTCGTCTCTTCTGTTATAAACTCGAGGTGAAGACGTGCACGACAATAATAATCGAAATAATTTTATTGTTAAAAAAAAAAAAAAAAACGAAGAATTTATATTAATGCAAATTTTTTTTTTTTTTTTAAACCAAAATTCAAAAAAAAAAAAAAAAAAAATACAAAACGGTAAATAGCAGCAATATTATAATATTATATTTAACGCACTCGTGTGTAATATACACAATATTAATATATTTACACCGAACGTTCACCGCAAACGTGTGTGCTGTACGGACCGTTGTTTACACCCGTCGTACACTAATCACGCATTACTAATGCAACCGGTTGGAGCGGTCGGGCGGACTGTCACCCCGGGCGGAGCGGCGGCTGGACCAGAGAGGAAAAAATGGGCAGGACGGTCGTCGGCCAATCCGTGACCACCGACGTTCCCGATAATGCGATAGTGGTACCGTAATAACAACGATGATAATGATTGTAGAGGGACACGCATGCAGCCTTCGACGACGCCGACACCTCGGCAAAGTGCCAACGCCGCGCGTAAATGCCGTACAACACCCATCGTGCTGTAATATATTATTATTTTGTCGTTTTCGTGAGTAAAAATCTAAAACGCCAAATAAATCATAATAACGCGTTGGGAATGCGTTAAAATCGCGCAGAAACGCGCGGTGTTATAACTATATACATCGATTGCAACAATACATATATCATGTCGTATATACGACTGATGACGAATTACACGCGTAAAGCTCCAAGCGTATACGCTCTTCGATTTGGCAATACCCGTGCGGAGTGCGCCGCGAGTGACGGCACTATGTGCATTTCAAAATAATCTACATGTATATAGTCATATAGACATATAGTCGTGTAGCCTGATATATAGGTACACACGCGTACCTAATATAATACAGTAATCGCGTGTGAATAATAGATATAATTATATATATATATATATAATCCGTAAACGATTCGATCGACGGTTTTATGGTGTTCGATGTGTGTATTATATTATTTATATTATAATTGATTGATTCCGATTGCAGTAATACTGTGTGGGCATAGTGAAATATGGCCTACACAACTACGCGCGTGTTAACACGTCAAAAATTGTACGGCGAAATATAGGAACAAACTGTAAACTGACCGTGGTATACTGTTGCAGCGTATAACTTTTTACTCGGAAAATAAATGGCGCAGTGTCGGGATATGAGCCCATTGCCTTATATAACTCGAATAAACGTCTGTAAAAATATAAATAATTAAGCGATTACGCCAAAAGCCAATTCAATTACAAGATTAGAGTAGTTGAGGGATAAAATAAAAAGAGAGTTACACACTGCGTGTGGGATGCAGTGATGTGGACTTTTTAAAAGAATAATGTTGTATTCATACGGGGAAATGTTATAAATTTAAAATGAATTTATGCCAAAGTTGTAGCAATAAGGTAGAAAAATCAGCATCACATTTGACTTCGATGTCGGTTAAAGATAATCGTGGAATATACTTTGCACGCAGAAAAATATTACTATACTACATAATATGAATATATTATAAAGACAGTATCTACGATGAAATAAAATGTATACAACTCAAGGGATATAAAATGCCATCGATAAGCACTGTCAAAGAGGTAAAAAAATCTATGAAAAAAATGAAAAATGATTAAGTTCTTTAAAACAATAATATAGGGTTTTATAACTATTTGTAAGATAATTGAATTTTAATAACTATATAATATATTATACGTAAAAACATTATTATTTTTCAATGCGGCTTATCATAGTAGGTATACTTAATACATATACTGTTTTATTACACTTTTTCTATTTATTTCCATATTTAATTTGCAGTTATTTCATATATAGTTGGTATATATTATGGTATTATGTGTATTTAATACTGTATACCATGTACTATGTACTTAAACACATTTTTTTCTTAGAAATAGTCAATAGGAGACCCAACAATTACATTGATATTAGTACCTTACAACATAATGGAGAAAAACAAAAAAACAACTTTAAGACGAACAAGAGTGTCAACGCAAAAATAGTTTCCGACAAAACAGATTTTCTTGTATTATTTTAAATCGTAAAAAAAATATCGTAGATACTTGAAAACATCACGTGTTCATATTAGCGTTATTTTTATACATAAATTATAATTTTAAAAATTATTGGATTTTTTTTGTTTAAGTTATTAATAGAAATTTTTAAATGTCAATAAAATATTACACGCTGTCAAAAGGTTTAAAAATTTAAAACAAGGTTCCTGGTGAATAATTCATACTAGAACTATAAAAAATGTATAGTCATTCTAAATTCAAATTTAAACAAAAAACAACAATTTTAATTATTTTGCTGCGATTTCTGTGAGAATTTGAAACTTTGGTGTAGGTATAATAGCCAATAGGTATATTATTATATTGTATACTACGCACAATGACATTTTCAAAATGTCTCGATTCATTTTATGATAATACGTATTTAACCTTTATTCACACCTTTCTAAATCGGTATTAACTCAAAAGTTAATAAATGTAATAAAAAATGTATAATATTATGATATAAATATTAAATATATACTATTGAAATAGTTAATAATATTAATAATCTAGATGAAAAGAAAACATTTATTTTATTCTTTTTTACTGTAATTCCAAACGTCCATTTTATTTGGCATATATATATTATTTAAGATATTATTTGGATCAGTATTTTTTGAAATATCTCTTTAAATATTTAATATTGTCAAGGATGAAAAACGGTCTTGTGGTATAGACCATAGTTGACCGTACATATTATGTATTGACACATTTCATTGTTGAAAATGATCTCTCACATGTTGCCAAAGAAATTGGTATGGTCGGATGAAATCGTAGAAGTTTTATACATTAGGAAAAGTTATAAATGTTATATATTTTTTTAATAAATTGATTTGATATTTGTGAATCAATGTTTTCGTTTACTTTCGAGGAATTCATTAAATTA
This sequence comes from Melanaphis sacchari, assembly GCF_002803265.2. Taxonomy (NCBI): domain Eukaryota; kingdom Metazoa; phylum Arthropoda; class Insecta; order Hemiptera; family Aphididae; genus Melanaphis; species Melanaphis sacchari. Next base: position 316,232 of record NW_020270526.1, on the reverse strand, counting down.
GTTTCATTGCCATTTATCAAACTTCTAATTTTCAGCTGCAGCAGTAGATAAAACAAAATTTTTTGGAGATACAGGCTTCGTTCTCACTTTATTCTATGCTATCGTCGCCTACTCTACATAGCAAAATGGTTACTATTACATTTTTTTTTTTTGTATTCATTTTAATTACTGAATGTTACTATCAAATACAATTCATGAGTTACAGTTTACAACGCGTGTATTTTAACCTAGCCCATATCATATGATGATTACGAGTCGTATAATATTATACGCGCTATAGCGTGATCTTCAGTAACTATACCAAAAAAAATTAACATTTAGTCGTACTTTGGATAGACGTTTTTATATGATGGTTACTTTATTTAAATATAAACCATATACCTATAGACACGCTGCAATAGTTTAAAAAATCGATGTGATATGACAAAATGTATTTTAAATTTAAAAAACGTATTGTATCTGGCGTCGATGAACGACAAAGAGTCTACACGGTACAGCACTCGGTACTTTATAGGTACATTGTTTTGTGTATGTTGCGAGAACATTGACCATCCACGAGTCGTGATAAATATGCTTATTACGTTATGTTATACAGATACGAGAGTACGATCCATTTCATTCGGCGATCGCGACGGATGCGGCGTGGCGCTGTGAAATTTCAAAATAAAATACCTACGCAAGCAGCAGCTGTAGACCGTCGAACGCGTACATATTATAGTAGTCTGTACAGTATAAAACGCGCGTATAACGCTGCAGCTTTGTGGCGCGCGATTCGATAATGATATGTACGTCTTTTTCCGACACGATACCGTAATAATAATAATAATAATAATAATACATAACATATTACATTATAATATTATGTATATATATATAATATATATGCGATGCTTTGATGAAATGTTCAATCGTCAAGATAATTGTAAATAATAATCAGACCGAACAGCAGTCGTCTTCCGATCGACGCCGCGGCCGACAGTTAACACACCAGTTGCGCATAGTATATATATAATAATAATAATAGTAATACGATATAGTCATAGACCTTAAACTGAGTGTTAGGTCTTAGCATATAATATTATACGTTTAGGCGGTAGATGTGTAATATTTATAATATATTTTACAGATCAGTTTTCTTCTCGCGCCTCCACGCATTATCTATACGTATGTATATATATATATATATATATATATATATATATTATTATGCGATCCGTGTTATTGTCCATCGAATTATATTTAAAAATATACACCGCGCGGTCATTAGGGTCGACTATTTATACGGTCTGACTAGACTTTGATTGGTTTATTATTAACGATTCTGACGAAATGTTTTTCACGTTTTCGTATAGTAGCGTTGCGTGCCGACCGTTTAATAACGCGTATAATGGTAATGCGGAGGAAGCGGTTGGCAGCTATATACCGTTTTCCATCAACACTGCAGGTCAACGGAAAATACCACGGTTACCGCTCGGCAGAAAAATCGGGTTTTCACTGTACCGCGTATATTATAGTGTACAGTAAAGTTGAATAATTCACTTTGTATAGATATAACGTGTTATTAAAACCGTATTTATAAGTTACCTCGGTATTATATCACATTGATTGGATATTATACACTGAACACGGCACGAAACGGAGAACAATATTGTGGCGGTGTTATCAAGCAACATAAACAGTAAACAATAATAACATTATGGTCAGCAGTCGTCTCGATTACCTACGATGAAAGCCTGGTGGTAGTGCAGCTCTGTGCTATGAATTATTCGGCAGACACGATCCGCATTGTATGCGATAAACGCGAACCGATGATTTCCGCGATGATCGACGAGTCAGGAAAATAAGGTGTCGCTTCTGATTTTCTCCGCGTCCGCATTATACCGTTCGATCCTAGATTAAACTGTTTTCGCTCCGTATAAATTTGTTTAACTAGTGACGTGCAGTGCCACGTAAATTCAACGGAACGAGTCTTGAACATGATATACTATAGGTATTCGTTAGAACTCGATAAAATAGTCATATTGACGTTAAATACACGCTTTATGTCCATAATATGTCAACTTTTTGTGGGTATATCACGTGTAATAAAATGAGTAGAATAGATTTTAAATTAGACTAGAAAAAAAAAAAAAAAAACAGGGACGAGTGTGCTTTAAAAATCACCATATTGTGTGTAAATAAAACGCATTATCATTAGATCCTGCAGTAGAGCTGACGGTATTTTCGGTATACCAGTCTTTTCAAATTATTTTGGTAAACGGTATACCGAAAAATAACCGTATAAACGGTATAGGTACCGTATCAACGAGGAAACTTTTCTATTTATAAAATAACTTCGATGAGACTTAAAACAGTTTCATTTTTTATTAATTATAACAATATACTATTTTATCATGATTTAGTAATAAGTGAACTGTTCTTGGATTAAAATATTTACTACGTTCATCTTTTTTTGCAGTCAAAAATTAAAATGAATTTTGAATCGGTATATCTTGAGTAATTTTGTGCAATATTAATTAAATTTAAAATAAGTTATTGAAAAATTGTTGTTATAACACATTCGATTTGAAGAAAATAATAATTTGGACAAGTAGGTATAACATCTACTACGGTATAGAGATATAAAATACCTATTCATTTAGCCGTGTTAGTGCTTGCTGTTTTTCAGTATCAATGGCAATAATACAGATTATAATATTATATATAGTATAATATAAAGTATATACTGTGAAACAATATTAAAGTAAAAAATATTGATATGAGTTAGATTTTATTTATTATTTCGGTATACCGGAACTTTTCGGTTTTTTCGGTATACCGTTTCAAACTGGTATTGAAATCAATACCGTAATATCGAAAATTATTATCAATACCGTCAGCCATGGCCTGCAGTATAAAATTTGTTTCACAAAGACATTCCTGTATAGGTTAATACTGCAATTACAATAACATATAGGTATCATATATATATATATATAACATATATGATATATATACCTATTATTTATTATATAATGTTATATGAGTATATGACAATATTAAGATGAATATATACACATATACACACACACACACACACATATATATAAATTAAATTATTATGTCTACATACCTAAATTATATCTATTTAGAAACTTGGGAATATTTTTGATAGATAATTTTATATTTTTTTGTCTTGCTAATCAACACTACTACTAAAAACGGACATGGCCGGTTTCCGCCTAAAGTGTACCTTTTCTTTTTACGTCAAACCATAAATTGGTCGATTCTTTTTTCCACCAAATGAAAAAAGTTTCACAATTTTTTTTTGAAACTTTTAAGTCATTTTTTGATGTAGATAAGTTATGTTAATACTTTTTATGTGCATTTTTTAAAGATTTTAGGTCATCAAGTTCCGAGCCCTATTTAATATATATATAACATGCAATAAAAATGGGCGGCTTTAATTTGGGCGAATAACCCAAAATAACATCGCTTAGGAAAATATAACTTAAACATTTTCCTTTCCATTTTCAGAGACTATTAAGACTCTCAGTTAACTCTAACTGATATAGTTAAAAATGTATTATATTATAAAACAATTTATTATTTTATATTTACTATCTTAACAAAAATTGTTTATTGAATTGGTATCTCACACCCATTTTTCAATATATAATTTATTATTATTAATTTTCTGGTTTGATATTCTTCCCGTGATTTTATTATAGGTATATTTTGTAAATTTGTTTGGACACTTTAAAATAGTTATCACTAATCAGCCAATCCGAAATAATATCAATATTTAGTTGTAGAAAATATATAAAAATTATTATAAAACAGAATATTAAATAAAAAAATAATACAATATTATTCAATAATAACTACAACAGTATTTAAATTTTATAAATATTGTGCAGCAATTTAAAATTTAAGTAACAAATCACAATATTGTATAGAAATACACATCAATCATATTATTATATATAGCTTCGAAAATAATAATATATTATAGAAAATATCCCGTTTAGTATGATTAACTTATTGAATCTTTAATACAATAATTAATTTAATTGTATACTTATTGGCCAACACTTCGATGTGACAATATTTCACGAAGGCGACTTGATAACTCACCACGGAAAAGTAGTGGCAACATACCGCGAAAAAGCAGTGGTAATGGCCGCCACGAAGATGTAGCGGAGACAATTCGCAGTAGCGAATCGTTAACTGACCTCAAAGTCGTAACGGCATCAATCGATGAAGGTGCAGTGGTATTTAATCTGTGAAGACATTTTAACTACTGGCCCCGAAGTAGTGGCGCTAATTGGCCGTAAAAGCTTAAGGGTAACATGCGACGTTGACCTAGATGCAATATGGCTTAAAAATCTAGGATTAATCGGCCACGAAAACACTCCAGCAACTCTCGGCGAAGGTGACTTAACTAACACTAGCCCCGTAGAAATCACTTAAACACGCTGTAAGAGCTTACGCTTAGGCCTGAACGGCCATGATGGCACATCGGAAACGATTGGCGTCTTTATCGAAAGCAGAATTACAACCGAACTCGTAGAAATATCCGCAACACTTTGTAAAGGACTAGACGTGACAGGACACGATGACACAGAAAAAGTTAGACGTAGAAGCGTCTCGCTACTCATGACGTTATAAGACTGCTATAAGCTATAACATAAAATATCTTAAACGTAATAACATAATGCATTTAGATAAACATATTCTACAGCAAAGAACAATGTACTAGTATAAACTACTAATTGGTAATGGACATAAAACTAAAATACTTTGCTTAAAAATAATGTTTTTTTTGTATTAAGTTAGCGTAGTTATTTCGAAAATTATTTATTTTAAATCAAAACATTTTATATTATCTAATTGTTATGTAAAATTATAAATAATCTAACAATCTTTATGTTTTGTAAAAATTGACTGAGTATGATATTAAATAAAACTTATTTGATATGAATTTTATTTTAAATATACTATGAAATCAAATTAATTTTATTGACTGACTGTCTTCACTCAGAATAGTTTTTCGTATGTAACGATGATTCATTAAATTCAAATTTAACACTTCAATATTATAGTTAACCACTTAACACATCTTGTACAGCAGAACGTATTCCACTTACCTTCCTCCCCACCACATTTCATTATTTTAATATTGTAGTATATACCAAATGAATGACGCCCGTAAAAATATAAAATATAAATTTAATATAATGTGTAATATTTTTTCATAAAGTGGAAAAGTGCATTGGCGGAAAAGAGAAAAGCACACTTTTGACGGAAACGGGTAACTCCCTAAAAAACATCAACTTTACAAATTAATATTTGAAATATGCAATATTATATTATACATTTTATTGGAAATGAAAAAAAAAACACCATAATAATATGCTCGAATATGACGTGATTCGTGGACATTACAAATAAAAGTAGTAATCAAAAATTGCAAAAAAACATATCAACGCATATGAATTCTAACCCTATTAATGAGTATTGTGTACTAATATTCAATATAATATTAGTATTATTGATGAATTGTTTTGTTACTAGTTTTATCAGTGAAATTAGTAAATTATTGTTATTAATGAATAACTAATCTTTTATACCGGAATCTACATGTATAAGCGGATAGTATACACAATATGCTTGTACATGATTATATTAAACCACTCGAGAGTAAGGTAAACGCTAGAGTGGTTACATATAGGTTTTCCGAGTATACTCGCACATATTATTATGTACTTGTACACTGCCCCAGCTCTACACTTTTGCCGCTCACTCCTTGTAAAATAAATGTAAATATTTAACCTTAAAAATAATCGTACCCTGGATATTATATAATAATATAATATTCAAATACAGTAAAAACAATTTCCATCGGTAAATTATTTCAAACATTGAATTTACATGCTGTAAGTAAATAAACAATGGGGTTTGAGTATAGTCGAAACTAAAACCTACATCACAGATGTGTTTAAAAGAAATTATTATAAACTATGGTTGTCAAGAGACGGTCATCGTTGTATCGATAAGTAAATTATTTTTATCGAAATCACAATTTTTTGTTTTTGTTGTCAATTTGTGTGGTTTCCGGAGTAACGCACAATTACGAAATTATTTTTCTCCGAGTAACTGCGAATTATTACTATATCAATGTATATATTATTAATATTAATAATATATATAATAAATATATTATATATTATATTATATTATATTATATTATTATTATATTATATTATATTATATTATACTATATTATATTATATTATATATATAATATATATATATATATTATTAATATTATTATTATTAATTATATTTTCAATAAGATTTCGATTATCCGTTATCCGTTTATTTCCTTGACATAATTTACGGTGCTTATTCTTAAGCGTATTCGTGAGCCATGACTCGGGACACCACAGGTTACCGTATTTCAAACGTAGTTTGAAAAATAAAACATAACCTGAAATCAAAAACAAATGATTAAAATACAACAATATTATATTATTTAAGTATGCACATATACTTAATGGAAATATCAATCATATCGAGACCGTTTTTAATTTGAAATAATGAATATAATAATTAATAATCGTTAATTAATTATTTGATAACAATTTTATTCGAAAGAACGTAATTCTTTAAATATTTTGCAATTATTTAACTATGGATTGAATAAACTATGTTATTACAAACAAATTTAAAATGCATAATAAAATACTATATTTCAATAATTATCAACTACGTTTTCCTTTGCTAAAGTTTTAAGTGTATGGAAGTCGACAATAGCTCAATATGCGTACAATCGGCGCGGTTACAATATGTATGCAGATTTTACGACATAAAATTTTAACATGTGACGATGAGCGACGTCTTATAATATAATTCCGCGAGATATTGGATGATTTCGTGTTAATTCGATGCCACAATGATTCACCGCTTAAAATTAGAGTGTGATGTCGACGACGTACGCACACGGTAAAATCTTTGAGCTATATACATAAACATAATATAGTAGTAAGTGTATTATTTTCATTATAAATCGTATTTCACAATAACCCGAAAGTTTACCAGGTCTTTTGTCTAATCGAAATACAGTATTACACAAAAAAGTTTTCGATTTATTTCACTGAAAGTTCACACGAGACATTCGTACTACACGAATGATTTTGATTTATAAATAAAGTTGATGTTTAATGTTTATACTACGAGTATGCGTGCTAACATGCTAACATACTCGATTATTTGATTTTCAATTATAATTGGTTTCAGGTAAAATAATAATCATTTATTTTTATTTTTTATTACTGCAAATACAATAAATAGTATTTTGCAAACGTCCGACAAAGAAATCAATAGAAAGTAAAATTCGCAAAAAACGGTTATTATTGGTTTTAACATTCTTAAAATATATAGGTATATTTATAATATAATAAACATATTTTTAATCAATTATTTATTTACCTAATAACTGAGTCTAATTAGCTTGATTTATCATATCAAAATATTTATTTAAAATTTAATGTAGAATTTTTGTTGTTTTTTTTTTTTATTTTGTGAATTATTATGCATGGTTATTAGGACTTCAATCATATATCAGCCCACATTTTGATATTAATGATAATACAACGTATAATATACAGAAAACTATAAACTTTAAACACTTTTTTTGTTTTAAATTGTATATATCTACCTAATAATTAAATTATAAAAATTTAAATTACAAATGTTTTAATGTATATTACAACTATGCAATGACAGTGATAGATTAATTGCGAATTGTATTGTACAACGCAACCGAGTAAACAATGTAAAAAGTACATACTTACTTTTCATAAAATTATTTTATGGTGAAATTATTTGAAAGAATTATCTTTTTAGAGTAACAAAATACATTTATTTAATTCAATCACAATGGCTATAGTGAATTTAACACCAATAAAATAAATTGTATAAGTACATAATGGAAAATATTGCGAATAGGCTATTGAATGATTAAAATAAACAGATTTTATAAGATCTCATGTTAAAACCGTGAAATGTAATTATTTTTGATCTAATGTCCTAGAAATTATTTTTCTAGAGATAAAAGGCTATAATAAGGATTATAAATCTGAATAACTGACCGAGTTCTAACCTGTAAAAATAAACGTTTGTTATCTCGAAAACTTAAGTACCTTTTATTTTTAAAGTTAAATATTGTAGAAGAATAGAAAACTAATTAAAAATTTAGTTACCAGGCTTTTAGTATCTCAGTGGAGTGAACCTTGTTTACAGTTGTATTTACAACGATATGAACAAAGACTTTTGTACTGAACTACTTCTGACCAACGATTTCTTTTTCCTGAATAATAATCTAAATTATTACAATGCATTAAGATAATATCTGCGCAATAGGTATTCGTTTTCTCAATCTGGCTCACTTTTAATATGGACAAAACACATCGCGCAAAATTATATATTTTTTTTTATGTTATTGAGTAGATAACCTTAAAGTTAAAACATCTATTACAAAATTCATAAAAAATAATATTTTTGACACATCGATTTGTCTAAATATTGTCACAAAACAATAACATTATATCTAATTAAATTTTAAAAACAAAATTTTACTTTAAAAATCAAATGATAATATAATATAAAACGGACATGTCAAACTTTCAAAAATATCCTCTAAAATGTTTATAATTGGTAATATTTTTACCCTAAGATCACTTACTCAAAAATCATAAAAAAAGATTTTCCGTTTAATGAGTTTTATTAATATTTTGCGTAGATCTGAGATACAAGACAAATATTGTACTGACATCCTCATTTATTTTTATTTGTCATGACGGTTACATTCAAATGAAATTATTATAAAAATGTACGTGTTGACATGTGCCCGAAGATGGTTTTAATATATGCAATCATATTTTTTGTATTGAACCTTATATGATATAATATTATGTTAAATGCATATTTTTATATCACGAGTTATAAACATAAAATGTACACAATATTCGTTTTCAATGAAAAAAAAATGCAGGAAATCGTGATTATTAAATAAATAAATAATTTGGTATGAGAACTGTAAAAGTTTCCGAATAACAAATTTATAATTTACTCATATCTCAGCTTATATATCGTTATGGATAATTAATTATTTTCAACAGGTAAGTAAAGTATAATTTATGCATTTAAATCAAAAATTATTAAATGAATATTTGAATAATAATTAGTTATCTAAAATACACTCTACAATGTATATATTCGAAATTGTTTACAATTGAGTGTGCAATTACTAAACCAATTATTTATCATATTATATTTAAACTGTTTATATTGTCTAATAAAGTAAAAAAAAAAGTATTTATAGACTACAATAATTTAAAAACTTAAATATTTTTTAAATCGATTCAAACAAAACCAATAAAAAACTGAATACTGTATATTTTTAAAAAATGACATTTTTAAGTTTGAACGTAGTAAAATAAATCTTTAAAATCCTAGGTATATTTAAAACAATTATTATGTTTGTTACGTTTGGTAGGATTTAGACAAATTTTTCTCGAAGAATTATTTTCATCGGCTTTTAAAAAAATAATGGACATTATTGATTGAGGTACGAATATAGTTGTTACATGGATAAATTATCCTCAATATTATTTTGAGCAACAGTAAATTTTTACAGTGATTCATGCAACACGACGCTGCTAAGTAAGTTTGACACGGTAATTTATTGTCTTCGATGTGTATTTTTTTTTTCTTGCGTACGACAAATCAAATATTCTTCAGTGTTTGTCAAATCGCGTTCTAAGTGCACTCGTTCGCACCTCGTAGATCGGGAGAGGGGTGAACATTGAATCATGGAGATGAAAAAAAAAAAAAAAAGAAATAAATAAAAGCACTTATTGTCACTTTGAATACCGCTTGAGGATCGTTGCGCACGTGTACATATTTTTATCGATGCCAAACTGCCAAACATCTCTCGACAGCGCGATCAGTTTTCGTCTGCTGTCCTCTTATACACGCGTATCGATTATTGCACACTATATAGCACAGTGATATTCCCTGTGAATCCATTTATTATTATTTTCATGTTATAGCAGCCGCAGAATAGGTTGACTGGCATATCTATTTCAGGCTCTGTACGCAAATTAAAGGATAGCTCTAACATTATTAAAGACGTAAAAAAAAATATAACAGTGCAAAACAAAACCACGAAAGGATCGAACAATATTTGTTTACGTTTACATCAGTTATGAAAATAGTATACAAGCATTAAGTAAATCGTAATGAATATCGACGAATAAATATAAATGACAATGAGTGATAATTAATTTAATTTAATTATTTAGGTAACAAATTTCAACATATTTTTCAATATGTATTAGGTACTATTATAGTGCCTAAAATGTAGAAATTCCGGTATAAATAATAACATTATATTATAATTATATTGACATAATATATCAATCTATGACGTATATTTTTATTCATTCCGTACAACTCAATAACAGTATAAACATTTTAATAGTTTTACCGGATAAGTACGGATTGAATATATACAACACAATGCAAATATCAAAACTCTGACGCCACTCTCGCGTGTAGCACATATTCTAAACATGTGTACGCATAACAATGGGATAACAGCGATAACACAATAGTCAAATATACGTACATAAATACATATTAAATTAATACATAGTAATAAGGTTAAGTTCCTTGTACATGTGTGTACGGACGCCTTCCGTAAGCGCACAATGAGCGTTCGGGTGTTTATACGAAGTAAGAGCGCATGATGGGTTTCCATGGGCTGCCGTCGACGACCGGTGGCAGCAACGCGATGATTAAAAACAGAACGTTGAGAATTTTTTTTCCTCTTGTCCTCCGCGCGGACGAAAATATCTGTTCTTCCTGTTTACTCATCACCTCCATAAAAAAAAAAAAAGGATTTATTGCCAGTGAGCATACGTATATATTATATATAATATATTTACGGGCGTTCGACAGCTCGTCGTCGAAGGGATTTCCCTTGTGATTTTTATTGCGCGACCGTCATCGTCATCGTAATCGTCGTCGTCGTCGTCGTCGTCATCGTCACCGATAAAACTCAACAGGGGTAGTGTAGTGGTATATTAGTAGTTCTGGTTACTTTCGGTCGCGGCCCGACCCCCGCGTAAAATATTTTTCATTTTTACAACCTCCCCGTATGCCCGACTGTGAAATATCCGTCCAGTATTTCTCTCGCCCTCTCTCTCCCCCTCGCTCGCACGCTCTATGATATATCAGTTTTCGGTAGAAGACAAAAAATAAACACCGTGTGGATAGTAAAATTACGACTATAGCTGCAACGGGAGACGTCGATTTTATATCGTCGTTTAGGTTTTTTTTTCCTTAACGTCCACGCGTTCGCGCATCATAATAATATTACTATACAATGCGTGTGATTTTATTATAGACGCGGTCGACGGAAAAGATTCTTATAAATAATGGTATTAAACTACTAGTATACAATATATAATACACGTGTGGTTCGAGGTCGGACGATCAGCGCCATAAAAGTTTACGACGCGTCCGTTGTAGTTGTCATAGTAACTATATAATATGTTACTGTGTGCGTCTATACTTATTAGTTATTACACTTATACAATGTTACTTGAGAACCTGCAGGTTATGGGAAGACGCGTGTCGATGGATAACAGGAGCAAGAAACGCGTAAACGCTCACTTGAACGGAATCGGCTCAAATCGAATTTACGAGATCCAAAATTTTAAATTCTCATCTGTAAAGTTTGACAATAAAAATAACACACACACGTCTATATATATATATTATATACCTATTTTATCGATCCACATATTGTGCTGAAATGCATGTCTAAACACAAATATAGGATCGCCAATCACATTTTTCCAAAATAAAATGCTTTTTCCGGTTCCAAAATACAAGATCAACTATTATCGAGTTTAGTATTATAAATTATTTATACATAATACATCGCTCCTAAAAAAATAAAGACTAGTTTGTAGATGTAAGTGTAAGCTAGGTATGTTGTATAAAAATAAAGTTCGTGTTATCATCACAACGTTATTACATAAAATTATTTATCACGGATTTAGGATAATATTTGTAAATCCGAAATCAACACCGTATATGGACAATATAGACTCCCATCATCATTTTATTGTTGATTACATGAGAATTTAGATCATAGCTCGTTAGTTCGTTAAAAATCAAAAAAATCTTAGTTATAATTTATAAGCTATCGATATTAATATCTCATCTTATCCCATTTAAAAATGCACCTCAATAACTACTGATACACTGTGTTTGTAAACGACACTAAGTGATATCTTAATTTATATTTTTGAAACGCATTATAACGTGAGAAAAAAAACTTTAATAAAGTGTATTAAATAGAAAAAAAATGTACATAGACTAACTGTCAATAACTACATTTTTTCGGTAGTACTTAGACCGAAAAATTTTCATTAAAAGGAGAAGGTTTTTCTTTAACCGTACAATTAATAAATCAATGGGTTAAGCAAGCTTTAAAATATACCTATATTGTTTTTTACAATATTGGGATTTTCTCATCGTAACACAAAGTTTTTGATTTCATTTACGAGTATAATTTACTATTTTGTGGTTTCTACGAGTATATATGTGTAGGTAATTTGTGCCATTTATAATTCGTATGCTTTTAATAAGGATAGTAATACTAATAGGTACCATAATATTGGCATGTTCGGATTGGGTATGCAATTTTGTTTACGATTTTTGTATGTAATTTCGTTGCCTTCTATAAAATGAACGAGCTACCGAGATTTTTGGTTATTTCTTTTTTTTCTTTTGTAGTTGCAGTTCCTTTAAACTTGTTTGAATGAGTATAACCACGATGTAATTGTATATTCCTGCATAAAATAATAATGTTTCCCCTTTAGTTATTAGTTGTTACATAAAATATAATGTAATTTATTACCTTTCATCATAATAATTAGTTTACCTCAAATTTACACAGTCATTTCACTAAATCTATTGCTTCCTGTCTACTCTGATACAATTTTATGAACATTTTCAATATAGTACAAGTAAATTTAACTAGACATTGTTTAAAACTTACACATATCAAGAACATCGTTAATCTTATAACGTTAATTGTTGTACACCACCAAAATAGTTTCTTTTATAACAAATCAAAATTTTAGTCTATAATAGTGTAAAACTACAATTAACAATACGATATCACGATAATTCAATAGTTTTTTCTACGTACACAACTATACTGTCTTAGCACATGGTGAATCTACGAGCAGACGTTAAGTATAGATAGGTCATAGTTAAACGTGTCCGATTCCCATAATAGCTTTAGAGATTTCCACTTCTGAGTTTCCGGCATCTTGTCATTAACTGAACTGCCTTTCCATTATCTAACAATGGTTTATGACTTTTGACTTTTAATGGTAACTAACGATTTGACATTAACTTAACTTCGTGCGTATACCGTACTAAAGTGTGTACACTTAAAATTAGCGCCAATAACGATTTTCGTTATTCAGTCAACGCATCAGTTAATAGTTTCATTAAGTGCATAAACATAGAATGTATAAATTAATATCTACTCGTGTACTGCTCGACTGTAGTCGTTTTGGACCTTTCAAGCTCGCGAACGGACAGATCCTCATTGCCGTTATTATTGATGACACTGAATATGTGACGTTAAATTGTTTTCTTTAGTTGAACTTTTATTACACAATATTATTATAATTTAACTACAGGTAAGAATATTCAAGATTTTAAATTGCTTACCTAAAAAGTTTTCAGTTTAACATATTTCTAATATAAATTATAATGAATCCTTTTATATTCAATGGTTATTATAAACTATATTGATTTTGAGTTCGGGATTTTATGTAATTTATACTTATTATACATTTACAACGTTAATAATAGATAGGATTGCCCAGTAAGCCATTAACTAAAATAATTCATTTTTTTTTTTTTTTTTTTATAATTTTGCAAATCGTTTTTAAACGATGAAAATTGTTTGAAATAATGATTTGTTGTAAAAAATAAAATAAATTTTAATGTTTGTATATTTTATATTTTTATGTAAGCTAAATACAATTACTAAACGCTATATATTAAGTTTTCCATCATCCTATATATTATTATATAATTTTATAAACCTACCTAGTGCTTATGTATAATTTAATAATAATATGTAAACC
>NW_020270526.1:267047-301604 GCF_002803265.2 Melanaphis sacchari | reverse complement strand
TTTTGTGGTTTCTACGAGTATATATGTGTAGGTAATTTGTGCCATTTATAATTCGTATGCTTTTAATAAGGATAGTAATACTAATAGGTACCATAATATTGGCATGTTCGGATTGGGTATGCAATTTTGTTTACGATTTTTGTATGTAATTTCGTTGCCTTCTATAAAATGAACGAGCTACCGAGATTTTTGGTTATTTCTTTTTTTCTTTTGTAGTTGCAGTTCCTTTAAACTTGTTTGAATGAGTATAACCACGATGTAATTGTATATTCCTGCATAAAATAATAATGTTTCCCCTTTAGTTATTAGTTGTTACATAAAATATAATGTAATTTATTACCTTTCATCATAATAATTAGTTTACCTCAAATTTACACAGTCATTTCACTAAATCTATTGCTTCCTGTCTACTCTGATACAATTTTATGAACATTTTCAATATAGTACAAGTAAATTTAACTAGACATTGTTTAAAACTTACACATATCAAGAACATCGTTAATCTTATAACGTTAATTGTTGTACACCACCAAAATAGTTTCTTTTATAACAAATCAAAATTTTAGTCTATAATAGTGTAAAACTACAATTAACAATACGATATCACGATAATTCAATAGTTTTTTCTACGTACACAACTATACTGTCTTAGCACATGGTGAATCTACGAGCAGACGTTAAGTATAGATAGGTCATAGTTAAACGTGTCCGATTCCCATAATAGCTTTAGAGATTTCCACTTCTGAGTTTCCGGCATCTTGTCATTAACTGAACTGCCTTTCCATTATCTAACAATGGTTTATGACTTTTGACTTTTAATGGTAACTAACGATTTGACATTAACTTAACTTCGTGCGTATACCGTACTAAAGTGTGTACACTTAAAATTAGCGCCAATAACGATTTTCGTTATTCAGTCAACGCATCAGTTAATAGTTTCATTAAGTGCATAAACATAGAATGTATAAATTAATATCTACTCGTGTACTGCTCGACTGTTGTCGTTTTGGACCTTTCAAGCTCGCGAACGGACAGATCCTCATTGCCGTTATTATTGATGACACTGAATATGTGACGTTAAATTGTTTTCTTTAGTCGAACTTTTATTACACAATATTATTATAATTTAACTACAGGTAAGAATATTCAAGATTTTAAATTGCTTACCTAAAAAGTTTTCAGTTTAACATATTTCTAATATAAATTATAATGAATCCTTTTATATTCAATGGTTATTATAAACTATATTGATTTTGAGTTCGGGATTTTATGTAATTTATACTTATTATACATTTACAACGTTAATAATAGATAGGATTGCCCAGTAAGCCATTAACTAAAATAATTCATTTTTTTTTTTTTTTTTTTATAATTTTGCAAATCGTTTTTAAACGATGAAAATTGTTTGAAATAATGATTTGTTGTAAAAAATAAAATAAATTTTAATGTTTGTATATTTTATATTTTTATGTAAGCTAAATACAATTACTAAACGCTATATATTAAGTTTTCCATCATCCTATATATTATTATATAATTTTATAAACCTACCTAGTGCTTATGTATAATTTAATAATAATATGTAAACCCTTTATAAAATATTATAATATATGCTATATAAAATATATTTTACTATGTGTCAGTACATTTTAAATTCTAAGCGGAGCAATGAATTTATTGATTTTACAATGATGTGTATTTTTTTTGCCTGTCATCATCTTTTGAAGTAGTTAAAATGCTATGATTTTCAACTGTGATAATGGTTATAGTGTAAGAATTTAGTTGGTACATTAGTAGGCCAAGAGTAAAAACATTCCCAGTTATTTTGAAAATCGTTGAGAAAAATAAAAACATAAAAATAAAATAAAAACGGAAATGTTTACGCAAAACCATTCAACAAAATCGATTTTGTTTTTTGTTGGAACTCAATAACAAATAATATTGTAAATGCTTAAAAATTTCACCAAATACTTGTATTATCTTTAATATTCATTATTCGTAAAATATACATAAGTATAATTTTTTTTTTTGTACGCATTCTACGTACAATTTTTTATAAAATTCGACAAAATCACGAACATTTTCAAACCACTATCGTAATATCGTAAATAATAAAAAACTTTAAAAAAATCTTCAATTTTTAAACAAAACTTAAACAACTAATAAATTTTCTTAAGTATTTTATAAAAAAAAAAACAACGTAAGAAACAATAAAACATAATCCTTTTTAATTCGGATAAAAAGCCGTAAACGCTCGCCGCAGCAGGAACTTATCAATTTATTTTTTATATATCGGCGTAAGATCTAGACGGTTCAACAGCGGTATAGCAAGCGCATCGCGTTGAACGAACCGCGCAGGACAGACGATAATATACCTTTATAGTCGTACGATTTTATATTGGTTAGGTATATAATAAAAAAAGACCGGCGTAAAATTCACATTGGCTTTGAAACGATAGCTGCACAGTGGCCGGACTAAGCTCTGCCGTGTGTACATTTCGTTAGAGTGTAAATCAAAAAAAAAAAAAAAAAAGGATACAAACAAAAAGGCTTCGTAACGATGACGTCAATCCTTGTCCGCTCAGGATACCATGGAAACGGCGAGTCGCCTCTGACGTCAACTCCGGTGCGGGTGGCGGCGGCGGCAGGTCGACATATTAGGCAGCGCATATACGTACGTTTGGTCGCATAAATTTGCTGCCCCGTAAAAAAGGTAACAATCGGAATGATGTTTTTATTACCTATTATGTTATTATCGTTGGTCACACGACCCGGCATGACGACATTGTTATTGTTGTTGCTGTTGCATATAGCGACCGAGTATTTGTGCGGTAGAAACTGGAGATATATACCCTATAAATCTCTTCCCTTGGCGCCTTTTTATTTATTTATTTTTTTTTTTAAACTTTATATTAGTAAACAATTTTACATATATATATATATATTGTATGTACATTATTATATAATTATATGCATACGTATATTGTATATTTACAAAAAGAAATAATTATTATTACCTAATAGTATAATTTATAAAAATTAAAGGTACATACAGACATTGAGACATACAGTGTTTTTTTTTACGAACTCGGAACAATATTAATTATTTCAAATTCAATCGACACGTTTGAAATTAAATTTGCTGCATAACTTCCAATCAAAATAAAAAATAATATATTTTTTTATCGTTCTATTTTTTTTTTTTTTTTTTACTTTGATACATAAAAACCAAAGTTCAGACGATAAGTCTACCTCTCTACTAGTATTAATCTGTACCTATTTAGAGTTTCGGTGAGTGGAATGGAGTTGAACGGTAATCGAAAAATGTCGATTAGATCATTCAATCTTTGAATACGTATAACTTATATACTGCAGCTCGTCTAAATTTCAATTTTTATGTGTCCAAATACTATGAAAAATATTTTACTTCTGAATGTGCAATTATAATTTTATGTTTTTATTTAAAAAATTGACATATTAAATTATTTATTATAAAAGTATTAATTAAATGTCTTACAATAAACAAATAATAATCAACATTCCATGCATTACGTTATTTTATTTTATTCGTATAGTTATATTACCTATATCATAATATACATAGGTAATATACAAAATATTATGGTATAAATGGTAAAAATGTTTGTACGAGTTAATATAATTATAATGTGTCTTTCAAATTATGAAATTTTTTTAAATCATTGTTATAATAACATTTATACATGTATAGAAATTATTATAATATACATGAAACATCGAAATATTTTAAATAATAGGTACGCATAAAAGTAATATAATATGGTACATAATTTTAAATTATTTTTTAAAAACATAACTTACCTAAAAAAATTTGTTTGAATTTTAAATTGTATCAGTATTAACAATTTTATTCAGAGGACATCAGCACAATATATATTTTATTTATCAAACCCGCACATAACATATAAATAAAACGCTTCAAATTAAATTAAAATAATGTTTAAATTGTTTTGAGATAAATGCTCGGAAAATTTTGATTTTTCGATATTGGGGGGTGGGAGGCTGATGAAACGTTTCAACAGCCCTCTTTTAAAGTTAATTGATTATTTATCATTAAACGGTATCATGCAAATTATGATAATAGTCTTGCCAATGATAATTTCATGCTAATTTTCAGCACAAAAAAAAACTCTAAGAATTCTATAATATGAAAGGGGCGAAACAGACCTGATTTTCACGAACTATGTTTATCTGGGTAATATAAATGAAAATCTTGATATTTGATGCTATAATATTTTAATTTATATATAAGTATATACCTACACAATTTATACATAGTTATTATACAATATCGTACATAAGTTACAATAATTTAAGTTTTATTCTAATAATATTAAGGGGCTGTATTAAAAAAATAAATATTTTTAGCATAATATGCTGTTCTCCGACGTATAAAAAATTATTTTCGAACAAAACACGTGATATTGGTTTTATGCGCTCTTCCGATTTGACTTTTGACCTGCAATCATCGTCTCCCCCATAAATATTTGTTTCTCTCGTTAAGGACCATTTATGAATATGTTGAATGCAAGATTTATTATATCCAGATGCGTTTGGCATTCGTTAGAGTGCAAAACGACTAACGAGTGTTCTACCGAACGTCGTGCGGATCAGCTCAGACCGTGGATCGTATAATGGCACGCGTTCTCTACCACGGCGATCTGCACGACGAAGTTCGTGGAAAAACTAGAAAAACCGAACATAAAACCATTTCGTTTCGTGATCAATAAAGATACATTGAAAATGAGAACAATGGTCACCAAAACTCATTAGGTACCGATCATTGACGGCCAATGTGGTTCACTCAGGCGATACACGACTTGCGACGGACTACAGGTGCATAAATATGTGACGGCTATTCGAGGAGTAGGTACTCGTTGATTGGTTTGATGGCGATCTACATAGACGATCGTCTTTTAGCGTTCGTCCGGTTTGTCCGTGTCATTTCCACAAGCATCACTATCGCTAAGACTGCAGAACCTCCTTCGACTTTCCATTTATTGTCATGACACCGCATTGCATGTAGGCATATCACCTTTGCGCTCTGATGTTTCGTCCTTAGACCTTTGCAGTCCAACGGCGTCAAAGCCTTTGACGTGAGTTGTCTCCACTACATCAAGGCCAGCAGTTGCCCACGAAACCGGTTACCGAGTCATCTTCTCGACGAATTGCCGCTTTACTATACAGTAGCTGCCAGAAATTGTTTTACTTGAACTGTTTTGACCAAAAACGTGGCTAACTTTGAAATCGAAAAGAGATGAAGGACATACAACCGTGACAGCAGAATTATTGTGAACATCGTATGTGACGATTATCCTAGTACAGAAGTCTGGTCACATGTTTTTTTTTAACGGTGGCGCGTCAACCTATAACCAGCTACTATATAGCTAGCAGGTAGTTCGTTGCGAGGTCCCAGAGGAATCGTCACGGATCCTCGGGCGCATAGATGCGAAAGAGGCGTGCCAATTTATTATGTAACACGGCTTAACAATGATTTTTTTATCATTCAGGGAACGGCCAATACGTTGAATAAAACAGTGAATCTTATTAAAACAGCATTGCATCTCGCATGATGATAGTGACACAAATAATACAATAAATTGTATACGTACAAGCACCTATGTAGGTCCTGTGGCAACATTTCATTTTGTTTTTTTTTTAAATACAAAAATTCTACATTACTACGTTATTTTTCAGATTTTTGCCTGATTATTGTTTGTGTTCTTGTGTTTACTGTCTAAAGTTATAATGATTTATATGTAATAACTAAAAAAGTATTTCGTATACAAATTAAGCTCATGCTCACATAATGTTTCACGTCTATTGATATGTTTAGAAGCTATGTGTATACCTACCTTGTTCAAGACATGTACGTTTTTTTGTTTTTTTTTCGTAAGTTCGACGATAATAATGATAATGGATCATCAAATGTGCTCACATAATAATTAAAATTATGCGTGTGCAGTAGGAAATAGTACGTACAACACAGGTAAAGTACTATGTGTAATATGAAATTAAAAAGTGCAGTGCAAATAGTGCATTGTGCAATACTGCAAAAATATTAAAAATATCATATTACAGTACCTACCTATATAACCATTTCTATTTATTATGATATACGAATATTATATAATATGTACGAGTAGGTATTATGGTTTATCCCAGACCCTTGTGTGATTAGTTCATGTATATATAATACTCGAGCGTGTTGCATAATATACGTGTGCTGAAGCAGTTAAGTAGTCACGTTTAAAAACTTCACAATTCCAAAAATACACGTTTTCTGATAGAGGACAGACCATGTCGTTGTATTTAAATATAATTATAATATGTTAATTCATCACGATATAAGAGCTAAAATTAAATTAATCGTTAGCAACTGACCATAATAATTTGGCTACCTATATCAATATGCGTTGGCAAGACAAAGAAAACATCAATGAACAACTAAGGGATGAGGACATGGCATAAAATATATATTATTAAGGGGACGTCACACCTGCAAGTGTTGTCTCCGTCTCACAAAAATTAAAACACGGCAAATTTGTATTCAATAGAACTAATTTTGTATGTTTCACTTATATATAGAATAGAGTGCAAAGACCTGTAATTAAACTTGAAGGTTAGAACATTATTTGTGTTCACTAATCGGTTTTTTAATTTCTAAATAGATTAAAACTATTTTTAAATATTTTTATTTTTCGTACCTGCCCATAGTAAATTTAACAATTAAAACACCGTAAAACCCCACGAGAGAACACAAACAATGTACTTACCATTAAAAGTTTGATAATAGGTCATTGCATTTTAATGATTAAGCGAAACACACAAAATTAGTTCTAATGAATGTAAAATTACTAATTTTTACTATAACCATTTAAGATTACTTATAAAAATATAATTTCACGATAAAGTGGTACATATACCTCTATATATTATTATTTATTATTAAATACCTACCAAACTTTATTCTTGAGTGGTCTTTGAAATATTAGACCAATGATGGAACTTAAAAATATACAAACATTAAAATTAAACATAGTATTTTAAAAATCTATAGGTACATTATAATTAGAATTTACCGTTTTGAAGAAGAAATTATAATTATAATTATCTTTATTGTATTGTTTGAAATTTGAGATAAATCTTGGTAAAGTCATAAAATAAATCTAAAGTGAAAAAATCTATGAAATGATAACAACTGATTCATCTAAAAAAATATTAGTTAATAAAATTCAAACCTTCTAAAAATTAGCCCTCAGGAAATTACCTACTTAATGCTCCACCTTACGTCTCGAACAGCACTATACACTCTGACTTAAAAATGAAAACTGTTCAGGAAGAAGCACATTATAAACGTTTTCATAATCGTCCGTCTTATTATTATTCACTAATACGCGATCTCGCAGTCCCGACCATTCCTAGCAATCCACCTAGGCGTCTCAAACGTAGTTGGTATTGTGACCTATAATTGATAACCCCATACAAATAAAAAACAAAAAAAAATAAATACTCATTAATGAGTGTCATTGATTGATGTGGCTTCTCACATCTCGTGTTTCATGTAAATATTTAGTTCTATTTATAGTTTTCCTCTTTTTAGTTGTTTTAATGTATAATATATATATTATGTAATTTCACTCTATCACATGTGCTCATTGTACTTCTTAGGTATAGATTGTATACTTCAAATAAAGAAAAAAAAATATTATATTTGGGTACCTGTGTTAATAAACTTTTAAATATTATGTTATTCATTCTATAATAATTGAATCAAATAGGAAACCATTTAAAATCCAAATGTTAGCTTTGTAATAAATGAAAAATACTACAATACCTATAGTGATATATTAATATGGCAGAATATAGGCCACTTTATTGCTCTTAGATATACATTTAACCTATGTAAAATACTAAAACTAAAAGTTTAAGTTTTTGACTTTTTATTTTAAAAACATGTTAAAAGATTTTAGTTTTTATGACTGAAATTTTTTAATTATTTAACATTTGAAAAAAAAAATTCATCTATTTATACTGTTTATAATCCAAGTAGATATTTATGCGGTGAAAACTCTTAAAGAGTATTAGGGCCATATAAAGAAGAAGAAGATATTTATGCTGTCTATCTGCCAATTCATAAAACTTTATATTTTTATTTTATTTGTGAAATTGATGGACATTATGTACAGAAAATTCCCTTTTTAAAGTATTAAACATACTGGAAACAATTAATTTATAAGTATTTCAAATTAAAAAAAAAAAAATCAGTAATATAAAAAAGACTAAATCTATATATGTGGGTGGGGAGGAAGACAACTAATAACTTTGTGAAAATGCCATGCATAATGTAAAATGTTTATTATATTTCAGAAAACTATTGAAAGAAACCAATGATAATTTTTTTATTTCCTGTTAAACATATTTCAGAAATTCCCTATTGGAAATCAAAATTGTTTTATTTTATAAGAATTTCAGCACTGCCAATACCTATCTATATTTAATAGAAAAGTAATACAATTAGTTGCCTTACAATCTACATAAATATCACATTTTACATCATTTTGAGAGTAAGCATTTAAAAAAATATATAGATATGGACAATGACTATGGAAAATTATTAAAATATTATAAATAATCATAATTCTTGGTTTTGGTTAGAGGTTTCAGGTACATGATTGTTTAAGTTGATTTTTCTTTTACTTAATAATTATGGATAGTTATTAAAATACATAAAAGTAAAATACAAGAAATTATGAATAATATGGTACATTACTAAATACTAGAGATGCTGATGTTTATGCCCAAATATAGTGAAAAGAAAATTATATAGTGGACAAATGGGTCATACAACTTGGTGCTCATAACTCATTTTCAAATAACATGAAAGTATTGAACATTACTATACAACAGATGCTATACCTGATTATGCTGATACAAGCTGTAATACTGACACTGATTATTACAATTTAATATTTGCCATGGTTAGTTTTGTTTGTACTTTAAGTTTTAACACCAGTGATTATTACTAATTAGTAGAAAAATAAATTATTTATATCTAAAATAATAAGCAATATTGTTTTTTAGTTGCAAAATTGAAAAATTGTTTTTTTTTTTTAACAATAATAATTTAGACTATTTATAATTTATTATAATATGGATATTTATTTATTACATGATATATAATATGATAAATGCATTGGTTTTACAAAATTAATTAGAAAGTATTTTAAAATAAAACACATATTCTCAAATAAAATAAAAGTAATTTAACAAACGTAAAATACAAAATTAAAATTTTAATTGAATTTTCTGAAGTTCAATTTTAAATTATTAAATAGTATTATCCCCTCTCAAAAATTACACAAATACCTATTTTAACATTAATAATTTTGCAAGGAATAATCATTAAAATATTAAGAATGAATAATTATTATTATACAAAATATAAATATATAATGCATATTAAGAAAAAAATGTGTTCGCTTAAATCTTTTGTCAGTTTCAAATGAATATATTTATTTTATAATACAAATTAGGCAAAATTCAATTGTAAAAAGTCAAATAAAAAGTTCAATACAAACGAACAATAATTAATTATAAAGTATATACAAAAACACTTTTGGAGAAAATAAACAAAGTAAAATACATTTTAAATTATTTTTATTAGGGATGTTAACAGGCAAGACTAAATAGCACACAAAATAATAAAATAAATTAATTTTACAAAAATATTTAATTAATTTATCAAAAGTAAATTATCTTTCAAATTAATTATTGATTTTTAGTTTTGAAATTTTGAAATAAATATAATTTTTCTTCCCACAATTGAAGTAATCATTCTTTGATTAAAAGAAAATCTCTAAATGGGTCTTATACTTCAAGTATTTAACCCTTTACCCTCATTAACCTTTCTGAATGTTAAATTTATTTTTGATGTGAATTTGATACACAATATTATTAATTTTAAAATAAAATACTATTGAATACATTTTTTTTTAAAACAAATCAATAAATAAATACAATAATGTTTGCTCAAAATTTATAATTATTTTCGATAAACTTTTTTTTAGGTTTATTTATATCTTAATGAAACTAAAATTAAATTAGGTAGTTACTAATGAGATAAGATTTTGTCTGTTCAACTTAAAATTCTTAAGAAATTACTGAAAGACAAAATCAATTTATTTTATTTTTATTAATCCTAATTAAAAAAACTAACAGCAGTTTACATCATAAATGTACGTTTGTATTATTTATATACATAATATAGAATTAGTATTATATATATATATATTTTTTTTGATTGAAAACTATGAATTAAGAAATATTGTTTCCCAATGAGTTATGATAAACAACATATGAAATAAATCGAAAAACTCTCAGAATTAATCTATTAGAGCTCACAATAAATGTTTTTAATAAGAGATTTTACACGTATTATAATATGGATTATAGCCAGTAATCGAATATTCATACTAGTTTAGATTAATTTTGTAAGTCATGTGATAATGAGTATAACCTGTGGGTTATTAGGCAAATAATTTAAATCATACTGAAAATTAAAAGTGGTTTTACGACTTTACTTGTTATTTAAGTCCAATAATCTAAACTGAAAATTAAAAAAGTGAAAATAAAAATATATTATTCTGTGCTTTATAGTTGTTTATTAAATACACATTGAGGAGAGCTAAAAAAAAAATGTAATTACAATAAAATACGGTAATAAAAAAACACTTAAAACAGAATAGGTATCAAATCAAAATGTAAGTAAAATGATACCTTAAAGATTGATTATAGTTATTATGACCTAAGGAATTAAGAAAATGGTTTTATTAAGTAGTAAGGGTAGAGTTAAAATTGTTTGAACATTTTTAGTGAAAAAAATTTTTTTTATATTTTGTCTATACAAAGATTTAAATATAGTTAAAATAGGATCACAAACAAATATAATGTACAAATAAGAATGAGCCCAGTTTTCTAATGCAAAATAATTTAAATTCAATCTAACTTAAAAATAATTAAACAATAATCGGAACAAAAAAAAAAATTCTGATAAAACTTAAAAGTTTATTTAATTTTACTATTATGCTGTATCCGTGAGCTCAGAATCATCATCAATATCACCATCTGCTGGTATATTTGGTGAGTGTACATTGGATAGTAAATCTCTCATAGCATCTAACAAAGAGTTGACACTTTGACGTAAATCACTTCTCATTTCTTCAATTTGCTCACCGACCATTGTTATTACTGGTCTTGCGACAGCTTCAGCTTCAGCTGCTAATTCTTCGTCAACATTACTGAAAATTAAAAATAAAACATTTTTTTTTTTTTTTTACAATTTACAATAGATATAAAGTCAATAAGTTACCTTTCATCAGAAAGAGCTTGAAACACAGGGTTTAATGAACGGAAGAATGTAGAAAAAAGTGAATGATTTTCCTCAGCTGTTCTACTCATGCTACCATGAGATAATCTAGAATAAAATGATGTACCGTCTGGTGGAGGAAATGGGTCCATAATGAGAATTGGATTTGTCACCGCCTGAAAACAAAACATAAAATAAAAATGATGATTATGTTGAATCATTTATTTTATCAATATTGTTATAAGAAATGTACACATTTAAAAAAAAACTAAAATTTATAATATTATTACTAAATTGTATTCCTTGTTTAAATAAATTTCTGTATGTATAAATACTATTTATAACCAATGATAATATGTAATATTATTAATTTTACAGTAAAAGGAAAACTTATCAAATGTGTTTAATTTACAGGTTTCTAATTTTCAAACACATTAAACAAACATTTTATACCAAATATTAAAAATATTTTAATTTAATTTCCAAAACTAGTTTTAAATTAATTTGAATATGAATTATTGTTAATGTAATTACATTAAAACATTGAACAATGAAATTGATTTAATGTTTAAACTTTTATGAATGATGAAGTACATGAAAGTCAAATTAAATTTTATTTTGGGATAAATTATCAAAAAATATATATATCATGTATAAAACTAAATTTTTTTAAGTATTTTGTAGTATTTTTCTAGCATTATTTAAAATTAATCAAAAATCAGTATCCTATAAAAAAATCTGTTGTTTTTTTTTAAAAAAAAAGATTAAAACTAGACTATTTTTTGTGATACAGTTAGTTGTATTTTATCTGGTTATTTTAAGTTAACTACTGTTTGTCAACCACTGAACTTTAAACATTATTATTATTCTAAAATTACCTCAGCTGGTGGTGCGATTGTGTCACTCATGTCTGACAATAACAGATGTCGGTGTATGTTTAATGGTGGTTTGGCACTGTACAAAGTTGCTCGTAAGTTTTCCATGTTTTTCACTATTGGGTCCTTAGCATCTACTCTATCAAGTACAATTTGCACATTACGTTCAAGCCATGGTAACAGCTGAACTTCTTTCCATACATGATAACTCCTCGTTACATACATGGATATTAAGTAAGACAATGATTTCGGCTGACTATAAAAGCATATTATTTATTTATTAATGTATGGTTAAACTGTATTATACACATTAAATGTAATATACAAATAATGTAATAGGTAAACATACGTTTCTGTAGCATAGGTTGTGAAGAACGAATGCGCATTGACTCGTTTATCGGCCTGGATGGAACATTTTTCTAATAAAGGTATTAGAACACCAGGAAACATCAGCAATGCTTCTTGTAATAATGTATGAGCTGCTTCCACATCACCTTTTTGCCATTTAGCAACCGCATAAGAAAACTTAATGTTTGGGAGCTGTAAGAGATTTCTTACGGGATCAAAAGTATTCACAAAATGAATGAACCATGTATATTCGGACGAGCGTAAAGCGTAAAAATCAATACATAGTACTACAGCAAGAGGATCATCCATTGGAGATAAAGACAAGAGAAGTTTACAGAATTCCAAAGCTGTACGATAACAAGCTCTAAGTCCAACAAATGTTAAATGTCTGTATAAAGTCAGGAACAATGCTCTAAAATCAATAAATAAACACAATTATAACTTCAATATTAAATATAGATTAATCATAAGTTTAAACTAAATGATTAATAATAGCTCATCTACATTTTTACTATTAATATTCATGAAATCAATAATCAATATTAAAATTATAATTATTTAGGCAAATGTTTATTCAATATACAATAAGTTTTGTTTAATGTGATTACATTAGTATAGGTCGTTTTGAGTCTATTAATCGATTGTTTTTATAAAATATTTTTATATTTATTTAACATATACTTAAAATTATATTAAAACAAATAACATGAAACTTTCTTTTTGATTTCAAAAAATAGTTAATTCTACAAATCAATGATCAAATAAGCAGAACTGATTGTAAAAGTTAATTTTTTGTTTCTTTTAAAAAACCCAATAATTTTCAATAAAATGAAAAAGTTGATCTGCTGCTTTGATATAATAAAAAAAGAAACCATTATACTAAATTACTAAATGCCATTTGAAATTAAATTTACAGTCAAAATATAATACAGCTATTAAACCCATTAGTTATATCTATCAATCACTAATACATACGCCACAACCCACCACACAATGATTTTTTTCTGCAATAGTAATTTTAACATCATCAGGACCATAATTCAGCCTCAAATTTATTGTTTTAGTAATTAACCTAATATTGATTAAGGATCACACAAATAACCAAAGTATAATAAAAATCATAAGTGTGTGCTAACATTATCAGAAAGGTGGTGATAAATCATAAATAATATCTAATAAGTAATAAATATTCACATTTATACTTCAACAGTCATCTATAGTAATTAATAATTAAATACTAATCAACTTACTAAAGAACTAAAATTCTTAAATTATAATGTATGAGAAATATTTTTTCTAAATTAAACATTAACTATTATTTTTGTACATTACATATTTCACATTTTTATTATTAATATTTAATATCCATTACCTATATAATATTATAATCATGTACACTTAAAAAAAATGTTCACAAAATAGTCACTGATTGTATACTAATCTAGCTTTGACTACTCAGTGCATACACTAGCAAAAACAGTAATTTATCTAAACAGCCAGGTTTTATTAAAATTAAAACTTAATGATATTTTCGATAATGTAAATAGAAATAAACCAATTCATAAAAGTATTAATATACTAATGATATATTTTTTATAAATATAAAAAAATACCTATTTTCATGTAAACGGTAGTCTATATGACATTTTCCATTTGACAAACTAAACATGGGATGGAATGAATTTTCCAATGAGTACAATGCCTGTTCAGTTAGTTCAGCTGCAACTGGCAAGTCTTCACTAAGTCGTGCCCATTCTGTCATTTGTAATAGTACGTCAACATGGTATGGATGGTTATTGATTATGTTCTAAAATTAAATTAACATAAATAAAATATCTTATTAAATAGCGTAAATCTAATAGAAACCAACCACCAAATTTCCAGATGACATATTAGACACAGCTGTATAGAGTTGCGACTGTACTTGTTGGTATTCTGGACTATGCTCAAAGGCAAAATACATAATACCATTTTTGCTTTCCAAATATTTCATAGTTGAACCTACAATATATTGTCATTTTTATGTGATTTAAACAATTATGTCACTAAAATATAAATGTAAGTACCTGATTTTCCAACGGTAGGCCAATTGTCTTTGGGTGTTACCAACCATGTGGTTTTTAAATGATTTCTTCCTCTAAACTTGCGTTTGCTAAAAATTGAAAACATTATTATTAACATAAAATGTCTGTCTCTATTTTAATTCACTTTTTGGTTATAATTCAGTAATTATTAGATTAGCAATTACATAATATTTGATCATGTAAACAATCATACCAAATTTATATTTCATTAATACTTTTTGCACAAAACCAAAATATACTCATTCAAATATCATTATATAAATAGATTAAGATAGTTAACTTAAAATTAGTAATCTAATAACTATTAGATAATAAGGTAAATTAAAAACAGTTTTCAAGCAAAGTTCAGATATGTATGTGCTTATTGGCATAAGTTATATACGTTTTTGATGAAAATTACATTTATACTAGGTAAAAATTAAGAAAATAGTAAAGTATTTATAATATAAATATAACAAAAGCTTAATTATCCTTGTAAATAGATATTTATGTTAGTCTCCTTCCATAAAATACTAGTTTTTGAAATCAATAATTTAATAGTGAATTGAAAATTGAATTCATACATTAGTTGTTTTTTTTTTCATAACATATTTAATGACTAATTATGTTTATAATAAAGCCTACTATAAAACAGTTATATTTTTTATATGCACTATATAAATTGATAGTTTAGCTATTAATTTTATATTTGTATATTGATTATTGCTATTTTTAAAAAAAATATTTATTTTAAGCAGAAATCATATTTACGACAATTATTACACACCATTTACTATATATAAATAAATATACCTGAATAAGATTATTATTATTATTTTAATAGCAATTAATTTGTTGTTATTTATTATCTACATTTTTAAAAATTAATAATTAATGAAATTATTGATTTTTACCTAAGCTCAGCTTGATGAACAACACGTCCAAACATTTTACGCAGTTCATTATTTGGGTTAAGATTTCGATGTTGTACAGACAATATACTTTTTAAAAATAAGGTGCTGTGCAACATATCTCGTGATGAAGTAGCTTCATCATCTTCATCTTCACCTTTGTCCGGTACTTCACCCAATATTTTATTCACTTCACGAACACTCCTTTCCACTTCATCCTAAAAATGATATTTTTCAACTATATTTAATATTTTTGATAAATTTGTTATTTACTTACCTCAACATTATCTTCACTGCTACGAGTATGTGATGACAATACTTTACCAGACTTCTTTCTCTTTTTCTTCTTTTTCCTTCTAATGTTTTCTTTATCATATGACACGTTTTCATCTTTCTTGTTTACGGAACTAGTAGTCTCATGATCATCGTCTTCTTTCACTTCAGACTCGGACATAGAACCATTATTCAGCTGTAAAGCAATGATCAACATAACAGTAATAACTAATAACAGTAAAGGTTTATATTTCGATAAGACTTTCAAACTCACCAAATCGTACATGTTTAAGTGTCGTTTTTTATTAACACCGCCAGAACTCGTTTCAGTATCATCGCTCGCATCGTCTTTAACAGGTGGCAGGTCACGATCGTCCTGCAAACCCATTTTTCGCAACACCCTCGAAGACATCGTGAGTTTTGTTACTGACTGAAAGACTTGGAAATTGTTTTCTTACATATTTTACAGCGACATAGAGATGAAACGATTCTTTAATCTTTTTACGGTGTTAAAGATTCAGTGATTAGTGATTACAAGAACTTATGATAATACAAGTGATATTAAGTTTTATCGTTATATGACGTTATTATATTATTATTTTAGAGCTTTACGGACACTAAAAATCAAGCAATAATATTGATAATTAATGAAAAACACCAATAGTCGTTGTGGTAGACGTCACAATAGCAATTTACTTAGTTAGCATTCACACCACCACATAATTTTACTGATTGGGTTGAAATTTATTTTATCACATATCACAATTTGCAGTATTATCTTAAATAACAGCTGAACAATTTGTTGGTTATGAAATTAATTTTAGTGGATTCGTATCAGTGTCGCCAGAGACATGACTGATAAGTGATAACCTAATATCATCACTAATCAGTATGTTGAAAAATATACGCACGCTTTCACGGTTTACGAACAAAGTGAAATTTTGTGGCTTTCGCTCGTGTCTGAATTCGTATTGTATCAATATGTCCGGCGAACAGGAAAAGCCTCAAGAAAAGCCACAGGAGAAGTCTTCCAAAGTCCAATTGAAGACGCCCAAGGGTACGCGAGATTACGGCCCCGAACACACGGCCATCCGGAACGATGTACTCGGACGGATTACTGAAGTGTTCAAGCGTCATGGTGCCGTCAACATCGACACACCGATATTTGAGCTCAAAGACGTGCTGACGGGTAAGTACGGCGAGGACTCAAAACTCATCTACGATCTTGCCGATCAAGGTGGCGAATCACTGTCGTTGCGCTATGACCTGACTGTGCCGTTTGCACGTTACCTGGCCATGAACAAAATCACCAACATCAAACGATACCAAATTGCCAAGGTGTACAGGCGAGATAATCCGTCAATTACTAGGGGTCGTTACAGGGAATTTTATCAGTGTGATTATGACATAGCTGGCCAATATGATGAGATGATACCGGAAGCTGAATGTGTGTTTGTCGCCGTTGAAATATTGAAATCATTAAATGCAGGCAAGTTCAAAGTGAAAGTTAATCATAGGCTCTTGTTGGATGGACTGTTTGAATCTTGCGGCGTGCCGACAGAGAAGTTTAGAACAATTTGTTCTTCAGTAGACAAACTAGACAAATCACCGTGGGAAGAAGTCAAAAACGAAATGATAAACGAAAAAGGATTGTCTGAAGAAATAGCCAATCATATTGGAACATATGTGCAGATGAATGGAACTGATGAACTTGTCACGGCTTTGTTTAAAGACGAACTGCTTACCAAGTCTAAAATGGCAGTACAAGGACTTGAATCGATGAAACTGTTTTTTGAATACATTAAAGTATTTGGAATTGAAGATCTTGTGTCTTTTGATTTAAGTTTAGCTAGAGGTTTAGATTACTATACAGGTATAATTTATGAAGTAGTCTTATTAGATAAAGGAGAATCTGTTGGTAGTGTTGCTGGTGGTGGTCGCTATGATAATCTTGTTGGTATGTTCCACCCAAAAAACAAGACCATACCTTGTGTGGGTATATCTATTGGTGTTGAAAGGTTGTTCACTGTAATCGAAGCCAAACTTGCTAAAGAGAAACAAAAGGTGCGTACAACAGAAGTGCAAGTGTTTGTAGCTGCTGCTCAGAAAAACTTAGTAGAACACAGGATGGCTGTATGTAAAGACTTGTGGAATGCCGGAGTTAAAGCTGAACAGTCATATAAGAAAAACCCCAAGTTGTTGGCTCAACTGCAGCACTGTGAAGAAAATGAAATTCCATGGGCTGTCATAATTGGTGAAGGAGAAGTAGCTAAGGGTGTAGTTAAATTAAGAAATGTTATTACTAGACAAGAGGATGAAATTAAAAGGGAAGATCTCGTTGAAGAAGTATTTAAAAGATTAAATATTAAAAACTAATAATATGCTGTTTTTTAAAGTATACTTTTTGGTAATAAGTATTTATTTTTTTAATGAGTGGTGTTATTCCTAATAAAAATAAAAACAATCTATTTTTAATTATTTATCTTATTATTATATATAATTTGCTTATACCTTTAATCCCAAATTTATTATGCTATATATAAGTATTTAATGTACATTTAATAATCCCAAATTTGTCATATTATGTACTGTGTATTATTTAAAATGTAAAAGTTCAAGCGTCAACTCTAAGCAATCAGGCTGTTAACACACACTATTGTCTATTATTAATATTCAGTTACACAAAATATTCATTTTTATAGTTATATTATTTATAGTTATACACTTAAAAATATTTAATAAGTAACATTACTCAAATTGGAAGAATGAAGGTTTAATTGGATTAGGTGAAATTAGGAATTGTTCATAAGGTAAACTCACACCTGACAAATGACAATATAGATATGGTCTGCGAAACAATGTGTCTAACATATTATTTTCATGGTTACTGGTTACTTTGTGTGGCGATTGTATGTCAATATTCAACTGTTTTAATAATTATGTTTTGTAGTCTGAAGGTAAAAATAGTTATGGTATATAAGAGAATATAAATGGGCTGATCAAAAATTATTGAAGACTATCTGATTAATTAGATATCTAATGAAAATGTTATGTCGTAGTGAAAATAACACTGGTACGCATTTAATGAGCTTAACGACTAGGACGACATAATAAAATACCTAGATAAAATTAATTACAGAGAGCAGTATTTATAACCCGATAACGTGGCTATTATTACTGTATACCATATTAATCTTAAAAAAACTGAACGTCAACACAATTTCGTATTTCGTATTAAGTCGTATTGAGTATAACAACGCGGACTATAATACAATCTATCAAAGTCCGCGTTAACAATAACAGTAATTGTCTAACACTAATATTCATAGTTATAAATAAAATAAAATAAAAAATAAAGATTTAATATTATATAAGTACAATTCAACACCAATATTATAATAAACATTAAACGGCATGTAAAATCAAACACATTTATGGTCACGATAATGATATCGGTAAAGTAATAGTGGTTCAAAAAACATAAAAGTGTCCGCCGAACTGAATACGCAATACTGTATTCGATTCGGCTGATTAAGTCACAATATAGGTATATATTAATTATTATACAGACGAGTTATACGTCAGTTGTACACAATATAGTATAGTAAAACAAAAAAACAAAATGATAAAAAGCGTTGGCGCACAAAAAATAAAATTAAAATAAACTTAAAAAATAAAAATAAAACGTCCTCTGACCGACGACATAAAAATCAACAGTAATAATAATGTTATCTACAGTACACGGACGATCGTTACTTATTGCTAATAATACTTGTAGTGCGACATTGATCGCGATAATTAATTTATAATGGTGCCGACGAGACGGCGGTCGCTGTTGTCGATGCAATCGTCGAGCGAGAACGTTTGGCTGCAGAGAATTATAATAATATTGCAGAAAAGCGTCTGGAAAAATACAAACAGCGAAGCTACGACCGTCACGGGGTGTACACGCCAGTGATATCCTCCTACACGACTCGTCGGTCAAGACGGTTGCCAATTCGTGCCGAATCCGCAAGCCGTGTCCGAGTCCGAGTCGCCGGTGACGACGATTTCAGCGGATTTCCTCTTGTCTGGGGACCGGTCGGCCGGAGCCGAGGCCCTCCTCAAAAAGTCTTGCGGCCGTTTGGACTTCCTCTTCTTAATCGTAACGCTTTTCGGAGGGGGCATTCTCTTGGCGTCGTTCTGCATCGAAAAAAAAAAAAAACAATCAGTATATGGTGCGTGCACGCGCGAATATGCATTTATCTAATGGCGTAGAACACCCCCCCCCCACCAACCAATAAAAATACATCTAGAGCTCGGAAAATTTGTCGACGATTTTAAAGGCTCGATGATAGATTTTTATTTTGTACGTAAAATGTGATTTAGTAATACTTTCTTGACTAGACTCCGTTCTCTCGGACAAATTATACAATAATTGTATAATAGAAATAATGGTTATTTTGACTACGTTAAACTGTATTACAATTTACTAGTGGCGCTTACAAATTTGATATAATATACCAAATAAAATTAAACAGTAGTAAGAACATTTTAAATTAATTTACAACAGTAGAGTTAGGCACCAAACGTTTGATTGATAAAATATCAGTAAAATTATGATTAATACTGTAACTACTGTTGGTTATGAACAATTTATTTTACACTCGGTTTCTATTATAATTGACTAATTAGGTAAATTTATTAAAATTAAGTGCTGGTGAAGGTTTTGCTTAAGTAAATATTTTTTTGAGAATAAATACATCGTCCCCCGAGAATTTAAGCTTTTTAATTGCACCTATGCATCCCTGCATCATACAGTACTTGCGTATATACACCACTATTTCAAGAACAATAAATACACAGTCGAATAAAATTATAGCAAGTCGATAATGACGTGGCGTTAGATTTGATAATAATATATTTTTTTTTTTATTTATTGATTTATTATAGACGCCGTAACACGGTCGTGATTGTATAGTAAACCTGTTGTATGTTGTCGGCAGAACCCCAAGTCTTGTGAATCTTCTCTGCGTTGTGTCCGACGCCCAGGAAGTTGCTGAACGCCTCCGTGGTCCGTTTAACGCGTACGTTCAGGGACCCGATCCGCAGGAATCTTAGATCCTTTTCTGCACGCCGAGAAGGCAAAAACGACAATACAATAAAACAAAACCGACGAGACGAATTTTTTTTTTTTAATAAGGCATTACTGCAGATCGTTCGGCACATATCAATATATCATATATATATATATTATAATATACATACATATTACATTTATATAAAATACATAGATTCAATTTTATTATATTAATGTCATATGATAAAAATAATGTTTATAATTATTTTAATAAACGGAGGGTTTGGGTACCGCGATAATAGCCATATATAATAATAATAAATTGTTACAATTGTTTGAGCTGGCAGGCCATGACGCAAAAAGCGCGAGTCTCATTTGAGTACACGTATTTTTTTTTTTACGACTATTTACTTAAATATGTATGTATGTATGTATGTATATATATATGATATGTTATACATACTATATAATGTGGCGTAGTAATGCATTGCAGTGTAAATATAAATAATAATAATATATATTAGGGGTGCCATTTCGAAGTGGGAAAATGAATATAAGGGTCAAGGGACAATGTCCATTTTATCCGCGTCGAACTTATATGATCTCATTTAGGAGTTGTTCACCAAAACTACGGTACATCGCAGTCGATAAAGATTTCTTCATTAAAACAACTTGAGAAATATCACCGCGAGTATAGACTGAATTAAACGTTGTGAAATTAAAAGTATGAACATAAAATGTTCTCATCGGCACTGCTAAGAAAGTTGTACTTACTTCATACCGTCTCAAATAATAAAAGTGTAGAAATAAAATATCGTTTCTACACTTGGAAATGGCGCCACCGTTATATATTATTTACGTGTTACGTGAAATCGTAAAGCGATTAGATGCGCTCGTGACTTACCCGTGTGTTTGTGTTTTCGGGCGTTTAGTTCTGCAAACAAACAAACACTAAAGTATATTATGAACGAAAGTACAAAAAAAAAAAAACGAGACAACTAAAAAACAAAACAAAAAAAAAAAACGTGTCTAGACTAAAAAGTCGGAGAAAACTCGATCGGAAACATAAGACGGTAGGTGTATGGATATTGTTAAAGAGGAGACAGAGACTGCGGTCTACACACCGTGTTAACTAATTGTCTAACCGACAGAGCCATTCGTGCATGCACGCGTACATTGTACATATTATATTACAGCAGCTATATACGTATACGTACATATTGTTTTCAGCAAACTTTCAGACGAAGAGCGTTGTTATGATATTTCATAAAAGTTTCTATACGGCGTAGAACTGTTTTTGCGCAGGTAGCAGCATAACACTAAATAGTAGGTAGGTACAGCGGCGTGCGCGATTTGTATAATTGCATAGCGTCAGTTTAATGTAGACACGCTGGTACGCACAATATGTATATATGTATATTATATTATATTATATAATACGAGTAGAGGCTATACAAATTATTATCATACACATTCATACAAATACACACGCACACACACGCATTGTATATAATAATAGGTATGTTGTATAGGTCATACGCTTGTAATAATATATTATAATGTCTTTGTGTTATGGTGCCGAGAATACTGCAGCTATACAAGAGCGCATAGCATAAAAATATGTAAGTATACGTGTACACAAAATGAAAGCCACACCACTCTTATGAAAAAAAAAAAAAAAATTGTACTTGCCTTTCCGCGTCCAACAGCCCTATAAGCAAAACAAATAAGTACGGTTATAAGTATCGTCGGGTTTCGTCGTATACACGGTATCAGAGAACAGATGACAACAATAATATTTTCTTGGTGTATTATACGTAGGTAGGTATGTGTAGACAATAAAATAATACACGTCATGATATTTCATACATGTTACATATTAGAACATCCAAGTCCGGAGCGCGTAGAAAATTAATATTTAACAAACGTGAATAACCTAGAAACACATTATTCGTTTCGTTAGCGCGCGAGATTGTTAACACTAGTAGAAGGAAATACAAATAATTAATATTGTTATTGTGTTACAAAAATCGAACAGCAGTCGTCACATGCTCTGCACACGAGTACCTATGTAATAATATCGCAGGAGTTGCACTGCTGCACCGCGGACCGGTCACAAAACGTGAGTTATAACGCGAAATAATGTACACTATTATTAATATTATTATATTGTGGTATGACTTAAACGTTCACGTATATATATATATTTAATATTACTGTGATTGGCATGCAGCAGAAGTAGGTAATAAATGCGCATGCATACAATAATTTACACATTTTATAATACTGCGATATACATGGAAGCAAATCGATGACTGCAGTAGGTAGCTGTTGTCGTACGTTAAAGGATTAGGACAAGACGTCCTAAAAAAAAAAATCGCACGTTAAATGTATAGGTATTCATCCAAACCAATAACAAGTAAACAATAAAAATAGATAATTATTTTTTACCGAGTCAATAGGGTTTCCTCAGACAAATGAAAAAATATTTAAACGACTGCCGCTGGCAATTTATTTGCTGTACAACTTTATTTACTGTAGGTATTAACTTTTTGACCTATTCGATAGACGTTATTAAAAGTTAGCTTGTATATAAATAAAAAATAATATTTGATTCAAACAATTATAAAACTAAAAAACATTTCATTATTTTTTTAATCCCTGAATTAATTTCATCAAAACACTAATATATAGGTACACTCTAATATTTGAAATTATT
The DNA here is from genome assembly GCF_002803265.2 of Melanaphis sacchari. Lineage (NCBI taxonomy): Eukaryota > Metazoa > Arthropoda > Insecta > Hemiptera > Aphididae > Melanaphis > Melanaphis sacchari. The sequence continues at coordinate 277,949 of NW_020270526.1, read as the reverse complement.
CATGTAACGAGTACATTTGAGTAAAAATAATTTTAAACTAAATAATACGACTCTGATGACAAGTATTCAGTTACAATGTACGGATAATTAAACTATAATGATTGTCGTATTATTTTTTTTTTAAAACTTTAAAAAGATAACTTTTTACAGACATCAAAAGATAATAAACGAACGTTATTTATTTTAGATTTTACGTATCTTTAATACGCTTTTTTATCGGTAGTAATAAACTTTATAAATATTATTAAAATAATCACAAAAGACCGAAAAATTCAGACAATCAGATAAAAATGAATGACAAGAAGTAAATTAAAATTTACCTAACCTTAACTATCATAAAAACATTGAAGTCGATCAATAAAATATAAACATTTATTTTAAAATACACGATGCCGATAATAAAGTATACGCGATTTATACAAAATACTTAAATTATATTATAAATTTATTATTTTACTACCGTTTAAATTTAAAATACTGAAATTTTATTGAAATATAATGTGCAGATTATTTGAAAGATTTATTAATAGTATTTATTTAGTCATACACAAATAAACATGGGCAGTATAAAATTACCGACGAAGACAATTTTGTTGTTGTTATAAAATGGTAAAAGGCGTTAACGTATTTTACCCAATTATTACATAATTTGTTTTTCCATTACACTAGACTTTGTTAAATAATTAAGACAGGTAATAATATAGATAGTACACAATCATTATATATTGCTAATTGCTTTATGTTTTCATCGCACAAAAGGTACAATAACATTTATAAACATAACTTAGTGTATTTATAAAATAGCTCTCTGTGCCTATTCAAATTTAATAAAATATAAAATAATAACGATAAGATGACTCGTGTATAAATAACGTATTCGAATCGTCAAGTAATTTTTAAACAATAATCAACTAAAACAATAATGGCATATTATTATATAACGTAATCGATATATATTTTAGGAAAAAACACAACATATTAAATAACATTTAAATAAAATTATTAGGATTAAACGCCTTGTCCTGCAGTATAACTACGACTAAATGTACAATTATTAATATACGCATGTGTGTAAGCAATATTATTAGGTACCTAATAATAAAAATAGTTAGTTCGTGAAAGTGAAAACCATGCACCGCGAAAATACGACATCTACATAATATTATAATAGTATTATAATACTATATACACTACTGTCTACATAAAATGCAAAGTGTAGAAAAATATTAGCAGAGGCATTTTTTTTTATTATTATTATTTCATTACGCGTTCATTTTTATTTTGTAACGTTCTGTTGCCTAAAACCGTTTTATAACGTGATTTACCGCAAAGAGATATGAAACGACCGTTTATACAAGTTATAGGTAAAATAGCTGGATATATAATGACAATTTTATTCGATTCAAATTATTATTAAACTTTACGGCACAGTTTGACGGCGGTAGTTGTTGGACATAACTGTAGCAATGATAATATTATGTTATCGATTTCGTCAACGACGTGTAAGTGTATCCACAGCATAGGTATTATAATGAAATATACTTTGTATCATAATATTATATTGCGATGGTAGCTATTATTATATTATGTATTTGAACTCGATACGGGCCGACATGACGGATTACAGAAAAGTCGAGTATTATTATTATTATTATTTATTATTATTAAATGTGCGTGCAACGACGATCGGTGTTCGTGCGGCAGTCAGGAGGGTGTTGGAATGATGAGGGGAGGGCGGCCAGGGTTAGTGGCGATGCGTGCGGCATAATTATTATTATTATTATTATTACGGTGTGTGTACCTACAATGTATTAAATGCAAATAGGTAAGTCAAACATCGTGTACATAATATACCTATACATAAATATAAGAAATCCATCGTGAATAATACGTATCGTATCGTATAATGTGAGTTTTGCGATTATAGAGATGTGTGTGTGTGTTTGAACAGTAAATAACATTATGTTATCGTGTTGCGTATCATTATTGTTATTATTTTTTTTTAGAACTAAGACAGAGCGGAGAAGTAGTACAGGGCGGAAGACGGCCTAGCGCTGTCGCCACCACCGATCCAGTGATTGTCTCTGGCGGATTTGGACGACGGGGTTACTACTTGGACGGCATGCGAGAACGACAAGGAAGACATGTTGCCGGATTTTTTAGCGCGCCGCTTCGGCCTCGGCAAAGAGCCGAACAACAGGAGCTTAGCGGCGGCCGAGGGCTTTTCGCGGGCATACTCACTGCGATATGTGTCCGCCGACAGGCTCGTGTCTTGGTTCGTCTGGTACTGTCTGGGTTTGCGTCCGCTGTAGTCCCGCACGTTCGGGTCGGCTCCTGCCAGCGCCGCGGAAACCAAATATTATATTATATGATATTACACGGGTGTTTGATAAGTACAAATAGTATAATAGACTCGCCGTCGCAACGATTACCGTTCCGACGTCGTTTTAATGTCGTTATTGGTATAAGTAACAGCGTATTTCGAGCTTACCGTACGATTCGATCAGTATCTTGTAGATCTCTTCGTGTCCGAACTGTAGGGCCAAGTGACACGGCGTGTAACCCTGCGAGAATTAACCACATCGTTAAAACACTCAATATATATATATATATATATATGATTATAATACGTCGTTTAGATACCCAACCCGTTTAAACTCACTTGAAAATGAAATATAAATTAATAAGTCAATATTTAAAGTATTAACATCGATTAATTTTGAGTAATAAATAAATATGCTATCTTCAAATTTCAAGAAACATACAAAATGACGATTTTAACTTTTTTATTTAGAATTTAGATAAATCGAAAAACTCTAATCATTAGTATATACTATATAATATGTTTAACTATAATTATTGTGGTGGCTCTCTAGTTTAAATAAGTATAGATTTTTCAAAATTACATTTAAAATCATTAATTAAAAAACAGTCATCAATGGGCAAAATAATGTGATAATAGCCATTAACCATAAATATATGACACTTCAAAAATAATATGAAGGTTCACCAAGCGCGGTTCTCGGGAGTAAGAAAGTTGCAGAGATATTCTGCGATAAGCGGCTACGATTTAGTAGCTCCACAAACGCCCACCTTGTAACAAGAATATACATATACATAACAATGATGCTATTTACTTCCATCATTATTATATATTATACTAAAAATAATAATGTTCGACGGCGGAGGTGCCATAGCCGAAGGGTCGAAAGGTATATTGACGCCAATGACGAAACTGCATCGCGGTGCATATAAATATATAATATTAATATGCAGTTAAATCATATATGTTATTATTAATCTTTTATCTAGGGTTTCCGCAATTTAATGCGGCACTTTAATCATTTTACTCAACGTCAAACACATCCTTTAATGTACCGACAAAGTTTTTCTGCAGAGCATCGTTTCGATTTGAATTATTTTATATTATTGAATAGTATCAAAATAAGGGTTGCCGTCTTTCGTTATACCTATATTTTATAATTGCAGTAAGTGAAAAAGAGTAGAAATATATATTATTATTGCGTTTATAATAATAAGTGCATCAACGCTTAGGAAGGGGTGCGAACATTATTCAACAACAATAATATCTTTTATGCTAATATACAAACTCACACACACACACACATATATATATATATATATATATATATATGAGTGTGTATATATTATATTATAGGATGGCGTTGCTGTTGCAGGGGTGCAGGATTGTCGCGAAAGTGCTATGATTTGTCACCCTTTTTGATTTTTAAATCGTTTCGTAAACGTCCTAGAGGACAATTAAAATTTCGAACAGATGTCGTCGGCCGAGTATTGTATTCTATTTATATATATGGAAATTGAATGAAACGAGCGTACATACGCATAAAAAAAATGACAACAGTGTCAAGGGGTTTGTACAAAGAGGGTAGGTATACATATTATATAGTATTATATACGTGATTTCAAATTCTCTCTTGTTTTTCAAACATTATGCGGTTCGTCACACTTCTCAGTCGTTTATTGTTTAAATGCCAAACCCTTTCTGCGCAATATTATTGAAAATTAGTTTTATACTTACTCCATTCTAATTTGTTCCAATTGTTGTGCAAGGATCCATGTAAAAAAAAAAAACAAAAATTAGAGCTTGAATTAATAATAAATATTCGGTTCATAAGTCGCAGAAGTTATGATTTTGTTCGTTCGAGAAAAGGGGGTAAACTTTTGAAATCCCAATGGAACTCCATTTTTGTGTACACACAATGTGGAACTTTTTACGGTATTCGGTTATCCAATCAAAAAGAGAGTACTTTACTTTTCAAGTATGCCTATCGTGTAAATATAAATCCTAGGATTAATTTCGTTCATTACAAAAAAAATATACCAAGTTCAGTATAATGATTAACTAAATAGACGGCTCATGTGAAGAACTTAAATAGAAATATGTAAATGACTATATTAGCTGCTAAATAATAATTATGCACATACGATTACAATTAATATGTATATACAGTAAAACTTTAAAATACTGAACACTCGATCATTGAAATTTCATCTGCATATTCGGAGGTGTCTACAATTTAAAAAATTTTACAGTTTGTAGAAAATTTGTAGTTTGTTCCCGAAAAATTTTTCACTTTTTGGAGGTGTTCGTTATTTAACTGGTAAGATACAGGGTTCACTGTATATTTTTTTTGTTTATAAATATTATGTATTCATTTTTATAGCTTGTTTTAAATTTTAGATTTTCATAAATGTGAATTTAATATATTCGAATTACAAAAATGGAGGTTTTGATTAAAATAACTATAGTTACTATAGTAACTATAGATTCTATAGAATCTATAAATTTACGTAATAGTGTTCATAAAATATAAATAACTATTAATAAATTAATATAATCTTAATAACTGCAATGATTGAATATGTCAATAACATTAAGTACAAAATAAATTTTACCTGTACATTTTGGCGCAAAAAATTCATCTGATTTGTAAACATAAATATTATATCATTCCGTATTTTATAAATTTTTTTTTAAATATAATAATAAAAGTAATTGTAATCAACATTAAAATAATTATGAATTACTATTGTAGCGTATACTTAGATATATATATATATAATAATAATAATAATAATTAATAATAATGCTAATAATATGTTGAGTGAATTTGGAAGAAAGTTAAGGAAGCTTATACTTTAAGGATAACTAGGGTTGATAATAACCAAAAATCAAATTACGGGATTTATAATGTAAAAATTATAAATATTAACAAAAATAATATAAATCGAGAAAAAGTCTTGATTACCTATCAAAGAATATGCCGTATTTAACGAAAATTTTTGGTTTTTTAATATTAATTAGCAATTACCAACATTTGCTTTTGAAATATATATTTATACAACGAACGTCAAGTAATAATATCAAATTTTTTTACACAAGACTGAAGAATATAATAAGTATTGAAGTGGGGCAGCATTATAGTATAATATGCCATATGGTATATATTCGTAGTCGGGTCTACGCCACACTTATGGGAAACACGCGCTGAGATAAGAATGTGCGATACACGCGCTGCCCACAAAATATTATTACGTGTACAAGTCGCAGCAGTGGCGGTGATTTCTATTTTTTATTTTTAATAATAATAATAATTTTTGTTTTACCTCCACCCGCCAACGCTTCCGTAGCACTTTCGTCCCGCCCCGCAGTTTTACATGTAAATCGACGAAACTGGCTTAACGGTAGCCGTCGCTTAGATATTATCGCGGTCGCGTATCTGGACGGTGAATCGATATTCGTCGTAAAAACGCCACAATATGGGAACCACCTCGTGGGTATACGGGGCAATCTATTTAACATAAGACACTTATTATCCTAAAAAACGATTACACTGTTGAAAATAATTCTTTAACTAATCATTTTTAAACCAATAAAAAACATGATTTCTGAAAAAAAAAACTATAACTTTTATTATTTTATAAGCTTTATACCCTTTGGAATGACAATATACTTTTTAATTTAATATTCCTAGACGAAAAAAGCCCTCTTCTATGCTTCTATAATCTACCACTACACACAGACTTAAAATTGAACACAACACCTAAAACAGCTATAATTTCTTATTTACATTACCATAAATTACTCTTTCACCACCCAAATATTTTAGCAAAAAATCTTATCAAATCCCACTCATAAGATAAAAAAAGAAAATGGTGTCCATAGCTTCAATTTAAGTGTATCATCAGTAGGCGGTTCCTATCAACTCTTCTGTAAAAACTTTGTAGCCAATTAAACTTATTATACAAAACATGTATAGAGATTGTTTAACTTTAAATAAAATACAAAAAAAAAAAAAATAATAAACATTCCTAAGTCGAATATTACTTATGGAATATCTCGATATATCAAAATTAAATTTCGAACGAATGGTTTATTAGTTTTTCTTGTATTTAAAGTTGAGACGAGTACTCACTGTATATCTCCACTTCATTCATTAAAACTTTTAACAATTATTATCCATAAACTATTTGTCCAAAAAATTCGATTTTTTTTAATCAAAGTAAGTGTAAGTACTTGCTCCAAAATATATCCTGATGCATATTTTATTCTTAGAAAAGCATTATTTTTAACGACTTAAAATTATTCAACAAAAATATTTTCAAGCACGTTTAAAATTTTTTAAACGTCTTACGTTAAAAGTATCACCCAGTATATTATATGTATACGGTGCCACGGTGCAGCAGTGTACAACGGAATCGGAGCGATCGCTTTATAGTAATTCCCGGGGGCGTCGATGTCTTCGTTAGGGGGGACGACTTCTCGTTTTTTCTCTCCACTGCAGATATCAGAATAATAAACCGACAGCGTTTCTCTGGGGAGGCGATGATGACGATGACGAAAACGATATCTTTATGTTTAAAAATCGACAACGCGGACAGACGACGGATATTATAATATTATAATATTATTATAAAACTGGATACGCCGAGGACGAGGAGCTGATATGCGGCATGCGCGCGCGCGAGCGGTTAGGTCGCGCTGCTATTATATAATAATTATTATTAAACCAAAATCTCTGTATACATATAATTATTGTTATTATTGGAACGCGTATTACCCTACACACACAATATACATATAATGATTATGATGATAATAATAATAATAATCATATAATATGACGTTATAGATAGGTACATAGTACATACGCGTATACAGCACCACTGCGTACATATAATATATGTATGTATTATATACGTATATAATGAATAATGTATTATTAAAAATCGTTATTATATTATCGCTGTAGTTATCTCTTGCGTATAGGGAGCCCGCTCCGCAAGAATGTTACTAAAATATTATTTATATTTTATTATTATTTTATAATATACTAATCGTTTCGGACCCCAGGCAATGTAGGTAAATATAAATGCATAATATACATAGTAAACTGTACGTCGGCTGGCGAGAATCTCAGGAATTTGGACGATTCGCAAAAGTAATCGTTCGTATACATACACTTATATAAGTCGTTTTATCGATTCTTGTAGACGTATATGCATAATATATTTTATAGGTACACAAAAAGTGTCCAGATACGTATATACCTAGTGTATACCTGCAGCATTTTTTTTTTTGATACGATCGCCATACAAATTATTATCATTTATCACTATTATTCCTCACTTCTGATTACACGGTTTCATCACATATGTTGTAATAATGCTGTGGGTTAAACATAATAAATAGGTGGTAATGTCTGTAGTGGTTGAAAGTCACTATACTTTTGATACAGTTGTGCACTACACGTTAATAAAAATAAAAGTTCGTTATTTCAATAAAATGCATAGGGCGCTCCATAATAATTTTTTAGTTTTTAGAAAATAATATCTATATAGTATGATATAGGCTTTGATTATAAAACAATTTCAAACGAAGCGATTAATTCAGTCGGTGTCCACTATAAAATATAATTTTCATTTTTTAAAATTTAGAATGAAAGTTGTTGGTTAGAAACTGTAAGTGCTCGTAAAAAGTGAAATATGCGTTATTTACATTTATAGTATTCAATTGTGTCGTTCTTGTTAAACGATATACAGCCGAAACAAAGCGAAAAAAGTTGGCTGCACTAACGCAACTTGCAGCATCAGTCTAAAAAAGATTTACGGCGTGAAAAATCACTATAGTTCTATAAAGCACATTCACTATATTATACAGTTGTCATACAATGCAATTTAGAGTATAATGCATTTAAATTCGCGAGAGGAAAGAATTTACAGAAACTATATCACAAATGCAATCTCACCTGCATAACACTATAGCATAGTATGATACCACAAAAATGATCACAACTGTGACTTTTAAGTTTAAATAAAATATAATATTTTGTAATAACGGATTCAGTGTGCCGTGATCGAACGAGCTTACATTAATACAATATATGTCTAAATCGTTTATTTTATGAATTACAATTTTTATTTTTCGATGTTTTACATCTGACTAACCGCATATTATTTAATTATTATTTATTAATTTTAAAACTATACTTTTTCCTTTTTTGACCGTTTGACGGTATAAGGACACCGCATAATAATGTTATGCCTACTGTATACTTGTGTGTACACAATAAGAACAAAAATACTAATTATTATAATTATTGTGGCTCGGGAGTGAAGTAAATAATATATCATAAAAACACGAAAAGCATTCGTTCGTACTATGGTGGTTTGGCTTACCGTTTTAGCGTTGACGTTGACGCTATATGTGCCCGCCAACATTTTAACCAGGTCCATGTTGCCGTGTTTTGCAGCCCAGTGTAACGCCGTCTGAAAACAAAAAACGCAACCCACATGGTATTATTATTAATTATAAATTATAATAAAATTATTATAATTATTTATTTATTTGTTGTGTGTGTGTGTGTGTGTGTATGTGAACTGAGCGGAGTCGTTTAGTATTATTATTTGACTCGCACGCACACAATAATATTATATGATATAATAATATTATAATATACCTAATCCGCTCGAACGACTAATTAATCTTGCATGCTGCACACTAATTTGTAGGTTATTAGCCACGTAAAACTAGTTCTCGGGGAATAATAATTTTCGTATACACATTATAACATTTATAAAATATTATTATAATATACGCGCATAGTTTGTTGTTCCCGAACGCATTGTATACGTATCTATCAGCTGCTGCCTATACGATTGCTACCAGCTCCTCCACGGCTCTCCAAACGGTGACGCGAGCGGCTGTGACGATTCCGAGCGAGCGGCTCCGGATAATAATATAATTATCATTATTTTGTTTAATTTACACCTGTACACGACAACGATAAGCTTTTCCCGCGATATTACGAGCCGTATAGTATAGTGACCGTGGTAGTGCTATTACAGTAGTTGTGCAGCGTGTGCATGTGTGTATGCATGCACACTGTATTATATCATAGGTACAGATGACAGTACACTCGTTAAACAGACATTACACTATACGCGTCCCCCCGAGGGACTTGGTTCATTATTTAATTGCGCACGCACACTGTGCACGAAAACACACACTCGGGTGTGTGTAACCTATAAATCATTTATAGTATACGTATCTTGTCATTAGTTTTTATACTATATACACAACAATACGTATAGAAGTATACCCTAAGATTTTATATGCGTAGACGTATTACGTTCGTGGGCGAACTAAATGAACTGAAAATCGTTTCACCAAAAAAAAAAAAAAAATGTAGGTAGATATATGTATTATTAATGCTTAAAAATGTCCTCGTATTATAAGATCTAATTTTTTGAACAGGTTGTATTTTGATGATTTTATTTTATTACGAGAAAAGGGGCAACATGTACTTTTGGAGGGAACTGGTTATGCCCTCAAATAGTGCTTCTCAAACTGACAAGCTGCAGTCTATCGACTAGTGAATTTAGTACGTACTTATATAGTACATTGAGGTATAATATACAGTCCCCGGGCTCGAGAGTACTTACACTCGTATGCTATCTATACACGCATGAAGTATGAACTACAATAATCGTATAAAAATACCTATACTTCAACGTTTCTGCTATTTCTCGCAATACAAGTAGGGTAATTTTCGTTACGTCTAGAAGTGCGATTTATCTTAGACCCAATTAAATAAAAATATATTAAATTAATAACACACGAACGGCCCTTAAAATGTATACATTATTATCTGCACGCATAACTTCATTTTACATTGTACATATAAGTAACACGCAAACATACGTGTACGCGGATATTTGCCGTGGCTTGGTAATTAATTCAATTTGAAGACTATTCGACATAAATATTAGATACTATTATTATCATAGTATTTGAATATGTTTTGAAAGTTATAATTTATTTGTGTCGTAATTAAGTTCATTCGTCGCGGTACGAGTTTTTTTGTGGCAATCATTGCACATATTTATATTTAGTATTTACACAGAAATGCATAAGTATAAAGTACATATATGGTATGTAATTAAAACAATCTAACAACGATATTTAAATATAATATTCATACACATATATTAAACAGCAGGTCTCTACCGCCGTTTATCATATATATTTATAATATTACGTATATACCCCACGAAGACATGGGATACAGCAATCGAAATCGCTTAGCAAATATTTCGTTTGCGCATGTACCTACGACAATAATAATAATTATTATTGTACACAATAGCTCGTTTTATTGGAATAGAAAAACTATATTATAATCGACCGGTTATAAAAGCATAATACACTAATACTTATAATATATGCAATAAAATTGTATTCTTTCTAATGGTTTTTATTATTATTGTCATTATTATTATAGGCATATCGCCGCGCGCACACACCAGGTCTACACACACACACACACACACACACACACACACACACACACACACACA
>NW_020270526.1:178462-267037 GCF_002803265.2 Melanaphis sacchari | reverse complement strand
ACACACACACACACACACACACACTAGGTCTACACACACACACACACACACACATATAGTGTATACAGTTACTTAACTGGTCGTTTATATGATAATTTATAATAATAACGTCGTTGGGAAATATCAATTTTACAAATGTATATGTATATATTATATATATTAAATGATGAAATGTATACGATAATGCTGCACAATTCATATACACCGCATGTGTTTACCTATGTATATTCGATATTTACATACGATTGTGCTGCATTTTATTATTGTGTTACGCTATCAGAAATATGCACACATTACACGGATCGTTAATTTAGAAAAAAAAAGTATAGTCGCGAAACTTGACTTTGTATACCTACTTGTAGTATACAAAATATATTATGTGTATAGTGTGTGAATTGTGAGATGTCACCGCGCGTTTCTCGGAGCGTTCAACTCTCCAAAAACAGAAATGATTCAAAAAACAGAAGGCGACCTACATAGATAGGTAATCTAATACGTACAAAAACGGCTAGTTCGAGACACTTAAATTTCGACACACCGATCGCATTGCGGCCGCGCGTATATAATAAAATGTAATTTAAACGCGCCCATTTCGGTTGTATGGGACTTTCGAAGGACACGTGGTGAGATAGGGGGTTGTTGGCTGGCTCCCCGAGGACGAGTATAAATCAAGAAGAAAAACGTGTGTACCCCGAGTCAAATTTTTTTTTTTTTTTTGCTCAATATGTTTCTTGCCCGATGCTTCAACGCATCCGCCCGAGACCATATTGCCACGCCGGGTTCGCGGAAGGATACTGGTACTGTTGTCGGCCATTGCGCATACGTCGTTGCACACTGAAGCGATATCTTATAATATAGCTATGTATGTATATTTACTGCACGGGCTGACTAAACGATACGCTGACCTGGAACGCCAAATGTTTAGACGAGCGTACACATAAAATATAATCGGTTGTCTGCCGTGCAATTGGACTCCTCTCTGAACGAGACGATAAATCGCGGTCGGGTTGTCAACGCTAAAAGGTCGGACGCACGTGTGATTCGGGGAAACGAGAGCAGTAGGAGAAAAAAAAATAAAATAAAAACGTTTTTCGGCCCTCTGCGGGGTGTATATAGCTGGTTCCGGTGCCGGAAAACGTATCATCGTCGTCGCGCTTGTACGACGTGACGGTAACCAGACCATACTGCAGTGATAATAATATACTCTGCAAGCAGCCGTCGGATGTCGTTTACGACGATCGCGTCTATTAGTATAATATTATTATTTTTGTAAATCGTACGTATAGGTACTGTGCGAATAATAATATAGGCAAACTCGCGCCGCCGCCGCCGTCGTGTATATGTTCCACGGGCTAAGCCGCGTCCAGTCCTAAGACTTTCCCGCGCGAGTGCCTACGACCATTGTTCGCCTCGCGCAAAACGACTCTATTTCTTCCGGCCGTACACAGAAGTCTTTATATAAAAAGTACACGTGTAGCGTATATACACGATAATAGTGCATATTTGTACGCCGTAGCAATTTACTATATACCGTACATCGATAAATTACCTGTATTACTATTATTCTACAATGAACGCGCGCGAGGAACACGCGGCGTGACATTTGACCCCATATAATGTATACATATATAAGATAAATAAATGTATATATTATATTTATATATATATATAGGTAAATACTACATATTATATTATGCGAAGCCCGTTCTCGACTTAACACGTGTACCAGCACGCAAACAGCCACTATATTATACATATATATATTATATATATATACGTTATTATATTTATATTGTTGTACGGTCGGCGGTGAGTTTTCTAAATAGTTTCTTTCGCTGCTGCAGATCTTCTTATCTCGCGCGCACTATCTGCATCGCATTGTGTTATAATAATAATAATAATAATAATAGTAATATTATTATTATCGCTTTGCAGTAGAATACACGCCGGTGGCAGCACAACTCGTGCGAGTACCTATCCAGTATCCACATATAGTGTGATCGCCGCCGTCGAGCTGGTAGTCGCGTACTTACAATCTTATCCACGTCTTCGCAAGCGCTCAAAGCAACTATTTAATAATAATTACGAAGATAATAATACGTAATGTTACACGGGGGTTTGCAGCGATCTATGATATGTGTATTATGCATTCATATTAATATATTATAATGTTATCACGCGCACACGGGTGTGGCTGACCCGAGCAAATACATGATGTGTGTATGTCTGCCTGCCTTATTTTCGTGTTTATAGCGTGAAGGTATACTCGTACAAAAAAAGATTAATTTAAAAGTATAAAAAAATGTATTATTTTAACATTTTTTTTCATACGACCATAGAGCACATGTATTTTTCTTTGGATAAAGCGAAGAAAGAGATCACGTCATAAAATATACAGTTAACTTGTAAACTTAAAGAAATGCATTTTAAATTATTATTTGAGGCATATTTTTAATATCTATTTATGATATATTATGCATCGACATTTTTGTCATAAGCTATTTACGGTTAATCAAGCTACTCGTGCGTGTGCGTACCTATGCAAAACGAAGCACCAAATTTGTTATCTACAATTATTTATATCTCATGGATATCACTGATGAACGTTTTTCAACGAGTTTTTTGCAGAAGTTTTTGTAACGTGGTTACCTCGGCGATAGTAAACTAGTTGACAGCAAGTAAGTATACTCGCATAATAATATCACAATATTATTGTTACCTTAGAGAAACTTAGACCTATCCGTAAAATATAAAGTCATTACATGAATGTTCTAACTGCATCTTAAAGAATATCGTTTGAAAATTATGGCACCGAACGGGGTCAGTGCGGTCATGGAACAGTTGACTGTGTACAGTGCTTCCTACCGGCCAATTCCCCTCCCATTGCCGGTGCGCCGCTGCCGGACTCCCGTGAAAAGGACGCTCGCTCCTTCGGTCGTCATCACTGCACACCGGGAAGCATATCGGGTAAGAGATCCTCAGAAACCGATTAAGTTGAAACCACCTCAAGACCACGGATTCCTGGACGGAGACGGTATTGACCGTTTTAACTATACGTCGTACAAAATGCATTACCCGGTAAAAGAAGGACTGCACCGCGGTAATAATTGCACTCAGTAGAAACCGTGTATTTGACCCTCCTCCCCTTCTGCTTCCATACAGAGAACTTAGGAAACAAGCGGTCATTAGTTTTATACATTCATTAGATACATATTATATAGTATTATTTACAATTCGCAAAAAAACGCATTAACTCTAATCTTTGACATAAACAAAGTTAATATATATTTTACTTCAGTAGTACTATAATATCCGTTTCTGCACTACCACAGCGTTGCTGTGACAACTTAAATGTCAGTGGATTTACTTTGTCTTAAATTACATTTAATGTAATTTACATGCTTGTGCATATCTTTAACACAGTTATTTGGGTAGTTTTGATTAAATATAAAATACGGGTCTAAAATTATAAATAAGACTAATAGCAACCCATAATACAAACAAAAAAATTATTCGTTTTTTGTGGACTAATAAATATCCTACAGTGTGAGCCATTCATTATAATGCAAAATTTAAAAAAATTGGCTTCGAAGTACAAATCTTCGGGTATAAGAATACCTATATAACAAATTTCAGAACCAGGTGATTGTATTAAATTCGGATGCGGAGCGTTTATACGTTACATACATAAAAAATTACATTTTATATTAATATACAAGATATGTAAATAATTAAAAATTTTATGATCATTTTGAACAGCGTTAAAATTGGTATATAAAATATTATTCATTCTATTTGTCACTCGCGTTTAACTATAATTATATATTATAAGTAGGTACATGCAATAATGAGAAAAATAGTGATTTGAGCACACGGTTTCAATATTGCTACAAAATATTTACTGAGTAAAATTTATTTTTAAACTTAACATTAAACAATAGATAAAGGAAGGTTCTATAAGACAAAAAAAAAAAAAAATCACGAGTACATCTTTCCTTAAAAACCTTAAAATACCCGAAAATGTGCGATCTCCCAATACATAAAACGTACTATGAATTCTAAAAATTACAAATTTAGTAAACAGAAGACTTATATATTATTAAATAGTGATAGGCTGATATTTAAACCTATAATATAAGTACAATACAGATGTTTATTCTTGCATATGATCAAGTCATAAAATTGAGCGTAATAACAATATATTACAGTATAATACTAGGTACATGGACAGAGATGCGACAACAACGAACTTTTACAGTGTTATAATAATTATATGTGTAATTATGTCACTAATAAATCGTTAAAAATATTATTTTTTACAGCTCGACCGGTCACACCTCCAGTCCGACGGTCGCTAAAACACGTTCCAATGGAAGTGGAAACATCTACCGGTAATGCGTACCGCCATCCTGTTATGATGAAACTTTGGCGACGCCCTTCGAGTTCTTACATAGTATCATCGGTACCGATGGAAACGACATCAGTGCACCGAGCGAGTTACAAACCACCACCGTGTAATTTTGACTCCAAAGCAAAGGCTGATATCTGCCCTAGACGTGCTTTTGTCAACGAATCGATAAGGTCCGCAATGCCCATTACAAGTCACACCACTTATACAACCTCATATCATACAAGCCATCCGAATTTAAAACTTATAGGACCGACACCAGCAAAATTGCTTGAGTCAAATAAAACGCCAAGAGCTCACGATTATAAAATACCGAACAGTAATAAATTGATTAAATGTACAAGAAAAATTGAACACGCAACATAAATATTCACTTGAATAATGATTTTCAGTTCTAAATTCTAGTTATAACAATATGTGATAATACAAATAATATATAGATAATAATAATAATAATAATAATAATAATATGTATATTGCATGTTGTGCAATATGGCCTAAAATTAGCGTGATGGGAAGCAGAGAAACACGATGCATATATTAAACGGGAAAATAGGAAATCGAGTTACTTTGAGATTTATTTGACATTTTAAAATGAAATTCGAAATACTAAATTTACTGCAACGCCCCTTAAACGTGTACAATAAATTGTGTGCATTATGCACATAACGCGCAATACATAGTGTTAAATTCTTACACCCCTAAAATGTAATAGACGTACAAATTATGGCACCCAACATTGCTTCCTGTTGTATATTATATTATGGCTGCACTGTTGCGGTCAGAATGTGCATTTGCATCGTGTGCTTTTCACCCGCACAATTAAGCACGACCAGTAAATCACAAGGCTATCATCTGTAGCAAATTGCACGCCGTTAATATCCCCTAAAATGCAATTTATATTACGTAACTAGTTTTCTCTGCAGAGCGAGTGCAATTAAATGCACTAAGCAACAAGTCATACACGCGGGTATAACAGCCGTAGTGTAACATACGCTATACTACATGCCGAGCAATAAAATATTTTCGAATAATTAAAACGTCTTAGCAACACACGACACGCAAAATACGACTACGTAGAAAATTCAATTAAAGTCAGCTGCAGGACGACACGTTTTTAGATAATAATATTACCAATCGTATTTTATCAAATACTATAAAACGTTGTCACACGTATTATGTATTTTAAACGCGTGCACGCACTGAAAAGATATATGTATTCAAATCGAACTGTATAGATGATCATTCAATGTATAATATAGCGTGAATTAAAAAAAAAACTGCTTCATGAACCATTCATTTACCATTTTTTTTTTAATTTTTTTTTTTTTAGTTTATATAATATCAGACTTAAAATACACACGATTTATTTATATTTTATCCGTCCGTGATTCCAATACTACACGGTATAGATACCTACGATTTCCAATACGGTTTAACATTTAGAATATATATAAATACATTTATGTACATTGTACATTACACGAGAGGGGAAAAAACGTAATTTATACGGTTTAATTTAGACGACGACGAGGTGGTAAATTTTCGGTGTTGAATTTCGATTCACAAAAGTTACGACTAGTGCACACACACACACACACATACACAATATACCCGTATAGCGTATACACAGCCGCACACAATTCGCGCAGACCTCCCGAAGACCCGAACGGATCTCAATAAATCGAGTGCGGCCCTCCCTGTGTACCTGTACGAACCGGGCCCGATAAATCTGTACGATTTTTATCCCCGCGGACGGTCGGTCGTAAGTACGCACATATATATAAACGTGTGTGCGTCAACGTACATTATAATATACAGGTATATAATATATACAATAGAGTGCTGACTGCCGAGAGATAACCGGCTGAACGCGCGGTGGTTTATTGCTTCCTCCGCAAACTGGTCTCGTTGTGGCGCAGCATCGGATCACGTATATATATATATTTATACATAATAATGTATATAATAGGTACACTCACTCGCACACAGACACGAGAGACGATAGTGTACATGTCATACAGACACAATAAACGACGGACATAATTTTTTAAGCGGATTTTATACCATTTTAACGAAACGGAGAATTCTCAAAGACGAACGCAAAATCACAACGCGCCACGATGCGCCCTATATATATATATATATATATATATATATATATAGACACGAACACACTTACGGTTTAATATATAACCGACCTTTGTCGGTTTCGTTTCCTCGTGGCGGTGCCATTGGAGTTCAGCGCCCCGTGTGCGCGATGACACTCGGCGCGGAAAAAGAAAATAAGAGCTGGGACGAGGGGTCGTCGTATTTTTTTTTGGTTTTGTTTTTCCATTCGCGGTAGCGGATTTCGGTGCACACACGCACCGCGTTTGCGGAACACAAAAGCGTGTCGCGGCTAAAAACTGCAGATACGTATACGATATCGCATAGCGCCGACAATGGGCGACGACGAGTTGTTATAATATTGTGTATATGAATGGGGGATGATATCGGCGCGACGATCTTCAAATGTACGCCGAAAACGATATAAACACATGTATACGCGCACATGCTACTGTATACGACTTAAATGTATAGGTACGAGTAGATGCTGCTGCTGCTGCTGCTGCTGCTGCTGCTACAGTAACGTGCGGTCGCGGTTTAAACGGGATTACAATTCGTACGAGACACTGCAGCGGTGCGTGGGTGTGTTGTTGTCGATCACACAATAATATACGCACAGTATATATAATAATACTATATCGTATACCTACGACCGCGGTGTGTACGATGCGCCGACTGTTATATTGTGCGCACACCCGATCGTCTCGGGAACATGAAAGCGACCGCGGCACACTTAGACGCGGTTATTCAAAATTCGTCAACGATTCGGTAGAAGTATAATAGTAATAATAAGATTACACACCGGGTAGGTATACGTTATTATTACTATTATTATTATTCATGCTGCTGCGCTGTACATAATAATAATAATAATACTATATCATTGTATTTGTATATATAATCCGCGTGTGTACACTAATATTTAGCGGAAGCCGCCGAGAGCCTGCACGAGATGCGAATCGAAAATTCGAAATGTTTACCGCGTACAATTGCGGCGAGTAATTCACAAAGGACGACGACGCGCAGGGCGCACAATGTACCTACGTGTATAATACGTACTTATTATAATAATATATTATTATATAAAGCCTTTGTCGAGAGAAAACAGTTTTCGCAAACGTAAGTAGAATTTAATTTGTATTCGCGGTGAAAATACGTTGTTGTGTCCAAGCGCGGCTGTGCTCAATAATAATAGTAATAATTGATAGGTAATGTTACCTATACAAAACGTTTCGTTCTGCCGAAAAGTAACACAAACTATGGCCCGTGCCCCGTAGTAAATACATACGCAAATCAAAACCATAATGCATGTTTAAGTAACGATAGCGCATATGACGGATCACTTTATTATATTATGTATACTTTATTAAACCAGATAATATTATTTAAAACTTGAGTGGAATAGTTATGTCTTTTGACAGATGTTTTTGTTTTTTTGCATTTCTTAATTTAACGACATGTGTTTTTCTTACATAAGTGTATACTGCACATATAAATTAGAACATTAAGCTATAAAATATGCGCGCACTGCTAATTTATTTTGAAATATTTTTCAGGTATTTACATCGAACGCTTCTAAGTTATAACAACTATAAACTTATAACTTATAAGTTATACGTGTTTCAAAATGCGTTTTAATAATTTTTCACGCGCAAGACGGTGAATAAAACCCAATAGTTTGACGTTGCAAAATAAGTAATAAACTTACGGGACAATTAAAAAAATTCTAAGTACATTGGGAAAATATGAACGATTATACAACTCATGTTTAACAACGACCAATATAACAGATATGTAGAAAACATTTACATAACTTTGATATGTACAAGCCGAAATGAAGTCAATCGTTTTTACGATTTTTGAAATGTATACATAAATATTATACTTATATATACATGACACAGTCGTAAAGGAACAACTCGTGTACATAGTACATACAACAGCATTCACAATGAATAAATATGATTTTATTTCCTGTCGTTACTCGTTCATATTATAAACTACCATTTGCTATAAACGCCACGGTCATATTGGCAGTAAATAATATTAATCAAAAACAGTATTTTAATTTTTGCACTAACATCTACATTCTACATATTTATACACTTTGCTACTATTATACAGGCACTGACGGTAGACAGGTGCTTTTGCGTCCTTCGGAAAAGTATCGTTTTGTTGTCGTGACGTTTTTTTTGGTTAAAGGTACTGTAAAATAATCGAGAATCACTCCTGAGTACTAACTGTACGGGTTAACGATTCCAATATCGAATACACAGAAGAAATGTATAGGTTTCGCATACAAATTAAACATAATATACGGGTGCATTGTAAAAAAAATTGAAAAAAATAACGTTTGATTTTTAAAAATTAATAATAAACACGTTACGGATGTGAATAACGTCAAAACGATTGTACCGTATACAGAATTGCAACAGAAAAGATAAGGTGTGAACGTAAAGCACAAAAAAAATAAAAATATACGACCTAATAAACAACAATTTAATAATAATTGTATGTACTTACAGTAATTTTTTAGCACGAAAAAAAATCAAATATTGTCATAAGGTTAAACACGGTGATTTACACAAAAGATAAATGGGTCGAATGTGTGGGTAGGTAGTATATAATTATTACAAGTGGTCATTTTCGGTTTTTGTTTTTTGTGGTTGTTTGTTTGAACGAGAGAGAGCTCAAGACACCTGCGCGGCCGTTGGAGCAAATGCAAACCGTCCGCTTAATGACTTTTAATAACGAGTTATCGAATTTGACTTTAATTGTAGTAACAGGTGATTTTATCATATAATGTGCGGTGGGGTAGAAAAAAAAAACAGGTGATAATGCATCCTATGCAATATATTAGGTGTATGTATAGGTTACTCCGGGGGATATATTAGAGACAATTACCGGTGGAAACTTTGGAATTTATAACAACGACTACTGCGGTGGCGGCGGCATGCATACTAAATACTACCTCTCGTCTGGTGTATTACTGTACATACAGCTATTATTATTATAATTTTACTTATATATACACACATACCATTATGATTATATTAATCAGAATATCTTTTCTCTCGGAAATATGCATATCCGTATAAACCTACCTAAGTATGAACTTAAGTTTTGGTCTAGTAATAATATAATATATTATGACGGCATTGATTTATTAAAAAAATTAAAATAATATATCATATTGGATATCAGTATATCACCATTATATTTTGTTGTAGACACTACAATGAGTTTAAACAATAATAACGAATTGTGACATTGAAAATATAGGTTCATCAGAATATTATTTTTCTTTAGGTTTGTTGCATTTTTGTTTGGAAAAACATTCCTGAATATATTAAAACACATACCTATTCTTCATAAACTTGTTTTAAGTTCCTCAATTATTTAAAATATAAAATTGTAATATACGTCATGCATAGGTATATATGACGTCATGACGATATGATACACACACATATATAAAGGTTTACTGTTAAGTTGCCGGAAATTATAGTAAAAAAATATCGCACAAACTGTGTATTTTGGAGAACACATTTTAATTACATATTATATCATGATGTAAAAAACTGCCGAGGGTGAAACAATAATTTTTAATGGACATTAAACTCGAATTCTATTAATAAAATTAGTGAGACGTAATATGAGGAAAAACCAACAAAAACAATATTATTTCTTATGCGTAAAAAACTACGAATAAAAAATAAAATAAAATATTAATATTAATTAATATTATAATATACAAAAGATCGATCAAATTTTAACTAAAATAAATGTATAACGCTAAGTAGCTGGTTTAGCTTATATTAACAAACAATACTTTAAAATATTATAAAAAACCACATAAACTAATAAAAATGATTTTTTTCTAAACAATTTTTTTGTGAACGACTTTTACGTTTGTGAACTAAATAAACATAAAATATAATGTACATTAGACAGACATAAATATACGTCACGCATATAACCGCTTAATAGAAAATCGATTAAAAATAATTTTTTCGAGAATTTTATTCTAAATTCCTTTTTTTTTTTTTAAAACATATTTAGACACGCTGCAATAGGTGAGTTTTAACCACCTCCACGCGCTAACAATCAATAACATTGGGCCAGCTCTGATACCACATGTATAATATACGTATACCAATCTACATATAACATGCATATAGATTATAGGTATTGTACGCTTAACACTTTATAATATGGTTGGTGTGAATATTATCGAAATATGCATTTTTAAATATTTATTATTTTACACTGACCACAAAACACGTGCCGGATAAAGCCATGAACCCGGATGTCGGTGGCGGGGGTGTTTTACATTAGGCCAATAACTTTACAAGTCTGCGCTTGCACTTCTACGAAAACAACCCATAAACTGTAACACGTCCTGACACGGTATATATGATAATCAAACCCTTTCCCTCCTCCAAACTCACGCACGCTACGACTGTATATTATATACCTGCACGATGTATCGCATTAAACTGTTTAATACGCTTAACTCATATTATACAAATATGATAATTAATTGGAAACAATGGCAGCCCGATTTTAATTAGCATTATTCAACAGTGCGTCGGTGTACGTGTGTGTGAGGAAACTGTCGGTCAAAGTTCCGGTGGTCGCCACTCAAATACTAGTAGACATTTTTCTTTTTCACTCTTTCGCCGGGTATTATTGCGTATTTTAAATTGATTAATTTCTCACAGTGTGTATATACCTACGTGTGTATTTCATAGGAATATCGTATTTTTATAAAAATATCATATGTACTTGATATAAAAATTAAACGAAAAAGTCATAATAATAAAGAATAATAAACGGATATTTAATACTCACATACTGCAGTAGACAGACGCAGTTGCATGTCCGAATTCATTCGGGAACGGCCGAGTCGTCCACATGGAACAAAATATATTATACAAATTAATTACAATATACATCAA
Organism: Melanaphis sacchari; assembly: GCF_002803265.2. Classification (NCBI taxonomy): domain Eukaryota; kingdom Metazoa; phylum Arthropoda; class Insecta; order Hemiptera; family Aphididae; genus Melanaphis; species Melanaphis sacchari. The sequence goes on along the minus strand of NW_020270526.1, from coordinate 255,559 downwards.
TATTATGATATTATTATATTGCGTTAAGTATACGGCAATTTGATGTTCAAAAACCATAACTACGTTCAACTGTAGCACTTTATATTACAGAATAACATATATATTATATACAATATACCTTTATAAATAATATAAAATATGAGACACAAAAACACATTTATAAAAACACGGAGATCATAATGATTGTAGGTTAATGATAATAACATGATGTATGTACATACAAACTTTTAAAATATATACATTTTTCTTTTTGATAAATGTCTTTTTTGAATTATGCTCACACTAAACTACATATTTTATACGTAAAAAAATACATGTTTTAACGTTTTAATTTATAAACTAATAAATTGTTCGTTCTTTGAAATATGTTTATTACATCTAAATATATAATTTTGCTGGTATTTTTATCATACCCCAAATACGCAATTGTGTTGGTATTTGTTTTAAATTGAATATTCGATATGAAAATATTATTGAAATATGCATAATAAATATTTATAATATTAATAATAAAATACTATAAATATATTAGGAATAAAGAGTGAAATCGCCTCCTATGTGTGTGTTAAAACATAAAGTGGAATGTTTCATTTTATTATTATTATTATTTTTTTTTTTTTTTAATAAAATGTGGGCTTTTAAAAAGCCTCTGCGTTTATTTTTTAAACACTATAAAACCAGTGACTTCTAATTTATTCTGGGAACGTCATTATTATATTATGGTAGGAAAAATAAAATACAAAAATCTTAGATATTTTTAGAAAACATAAAGTTTTTTTTTTCATGTCGCCAATATCGTTATCTGTATACTTCACGGGCACCCGTGTTCCGGACCGACAGCGCCAAAAGTCATAAGCCCATAAATTTCGGGCGAACAAAAATTAAGGACATCCCTTGCGCCGCGAACACAATAATCGTATATATATACACGAGTGTCGTATAATAATAAAATTATTATTATTACACACACACGCACTTGTGTACATATATTATACGATAATAATATAATATATAATAAACTCATATGTATGTAAGTATGTGTATAAACGTATATGTATGTGTGTGTGTGTGTTTAGAAGCCAATTTCAAACAACGTTGAAAAATCTCGATTCGTGATAAGAGCCCCACGCCGTAATATCCACGCATGTCTCGTAGGCTACCGTGTTGGTTGAACACACATAAATTATACGCGGATATCTGTGCGGTGGATCTGAATTATGGTGAGCACCACGGTAGAAAACCCGAGGAAACATATATCATAAAAATAAAAAAAAAAAATAAAAATAACGAAATATAAATAATAATAATAATAATAATAATAAAAAAAAATTATACTAGCACAACATATTTTATATATATTGTTTTACCTCGGCCATATTATACAGAAACGATGACGCCTACCGAAAAAAGTTTAACCTACGTGTGTAGACGCTGAAGACGTGGTATGTAAATATTACGTCTAGATATGTATATATATATATATATATATATATATTATATATTATACTTATATAAGACCGCGTATGCGCGTTTGTAAAACCACATTCTTCAGAAATTATGACCGAAAAAATATACACACGCGCGCGCGCACGTTTGTAAGTTTGCTTATCATTTCGTATTCTAAACGTGCGCGCAAGCGTTGTGCATCGTAGAAGATCACCACCGCATTTTCCGAATGTTTCGGTGACGGCGGCGGGGCGCGGAAAAATAAGAACTGAAAGAAAATAAATGTTTGTATTGTTTATATGATACGTTATTTTTTTTTCCCCGTGCATCTAAAAAAATTAATTGGACGGACCGGGCAGTTATACATTTCGAAAAAAATATTACACGAATATAATATATTATATAATATCATCATCTACTGTTTTGTTTTTTTTTTCCTTTTTAATTTTATATATTATATCCCGAGCAATTATCTTATAATCCATCATTGTAGCTTGGTTATTCATATATACATATACGCATGAAATGTTGGCAATGCTAAATAAATGTATTGTGTGCGTGCGTGTGTATCTGTATAAAAAACTGACAAATTCATTTACGACATTCTGCATAAATTATACTTGTTTCGTTTCAAAAAATAGTAACGAAAAGTTTTATTTGTACGATATGTATAGTAGTATAAACTATACGAGCGATACTCAATTATTGTTTCATTCGATATAGGCATTATTAAAATTGAAAAATGTAATCATTTGATATGTGTAATAATAACTAACATATCTAAGCAAATTATTATTATATATATATATATATATATATATATATATATACTATTCTGTTGCGTAAATGCTTATAATTTTATCAGCATGCCAATATAACGATTATAGCTTTACTATTTTCAAATAACTATTTAACGATTGTATTTATAAGTAATGTATGATAATTATATTTTAATAATTCAAAGAATATTTTCATAAATTTATTATTAAGGACTTTTTAATTTTGTAAACATCAACAATTATTACGAATAACGACCGTAAATTATTTAAAATATATAGGTACCTATCATTAAGTTACAACTAATAACTAATTGAAATATGATGCCACAAAATTCAATTATTCTATTAAAACAAAATAAAGTTTTAATAAACAAGTACAAATTAATAGTAGAGATACTTAGATTTCAGTTATGTGGTTTTATTGTGTTTAATACGAATACTGAAATACAATAAAATTTAATAGTTTTATACACAGCACCTAGTTACAAGTGTAATTTTACAGTGTTATTGTAAAACAAATAGAAACATTAAAAACATTTTATATCTGTTAAAGTATTTTAAGTTTAAGTACGAATAATGTACAACAGAATGTAAATCTAAAGAATAGAAATATTTTTGGAAGATTTAAAAATGATTAGGATTTTTTGAATTTCCAGCGGGGACGCGTCGTAGAAAACCTTAAGTCGCAAATACCACTTAATTACGAATGATTTATTATATACACTTAAAACGTAAAAATTCTTTTATTTTTAAACGAAAGCGAATTCCACTGTGTTACACAATAGAGCGTTTTATTATGTCGATAAAAGGAATTGTAAAGACTCAACATGATAATAATGTATACCAGTGAAAATCAATTTAGGGCTTAAAAGTCGTTGCGTTTGCATGTTTTTTGTAGACTATTGGATTTATTGCTGAATAAGCTTAAAATGTATTTTAAAACACTATGAAAATATTTTTAAAGTCTATATTGCATATTATGTATTTTTAAGTCATCTTACAGTCACATTTCTTATTTTTTTTAATTTTAAAATTTTTAATTTTTATACACAAAGAGCATATTTGATGAATAATTTTAACTGAAATTTGTGTATTTTCGTTTTATCAAAATACAATAAATTGTATTCTAAAAATACTTTTCAATGGCTATAGCTGATAAAAGACAGCACTTAATGGAAGGCTTTTTTATTATTAGTTTCAATAATATTTCAAATATACGTTTGTTAGTTGATGTGTGAAACCATGAAATTGAATTTAAATTATTTTTAATCGAGTATACATATAATAGTGTTTTTAATTTTAATTTTCTATGAAAATACATAATTGAAAAAGGAAAATTAATAATTATTATAATTAGAATATTTTTATTCTAGGAACATTTTTAAAGCTATTAGTGAACTTCTAATAAAAACTTCTATCACAAACTATTGCTTATTAGAGGGTTGCAAATATTACAAACTCTTACTTGATTTTTTTATTTTATTGTATTTTATCTATACCTATATTATAAACTATATTAACTTTGTTCAACACAGAATATTATTTGGAAATAAATCTATTGTTATTGATTTTATTATTTATGTACTTTTAGAATGTAACACTATAAAGCCACATCGAATTAATCAAAATAATAATAATAAAAAAAAAAATTAAAAAAAATAAATAAATATCCCAGGGCTTTACTGTTGATCATTACTGTCACATCATGATTAACTCGGCTGTATACGGTGTTGCAATAGACACAAGTCACAACTACATATAACTACAGATACTATATATGTACGCTACAATAACACTCGTGCATAGGAACACGTCTTATTTCGATCGCGTCGAGTGGGTATAATTTACTTTGCTGTTTATTTTCTTTTCATTTTTATAATCGGTGAAAATGTCAACTGTGACATCTGTTGCAGCTACCGTACATTATGGGTATACCGAAAGTATCGTGTAAATAAATAAAAAAAACTACTATAATACTATACTAGCGTAGACAGTAGTTATACGCTGTGTACACTGTCTACCGATGACATTTGAAGAGTCGCGACAAACATAATACTATATACGCGCGTAATGTATACGTATAGTATATAATATATATATAATAATAATAATAATAATAATAATAAACCGTTGTTATACAACAACAATTTCTCGCGAGAACATATTATAACGAAATAATAATATCAACACAGACACACAAGCACAAACGCACATTACACGCGTGTGTGTATTATACGTTTTCTAAACGCGGTTATTATAACGTGATAAAAAAACAAAAAAAAAAAAACGAAAATGTTTATGTAAAATGAATGTAAATTTTATTAGGACAGGTGTCCTCATTAGCATGAACCTAGACCCGGAGGGAGTTATTGCGGCGGCGGGTAGTACTTACGACGGTATATGCACATGCACACACACAGGCACATAAATACATACATATTACACATAAATATTACATGTACACTAGGAGTCATTTTTTTTTTTCCTCATCCGACCCGAAACGGCTTCCGTGGCTTCGTATGTATGCGTACATCACCTCTTATCGGCGCGGCGGATCTCTGACCGAATACCATCCCTGGCCGGCCGGCAGCCCTTGGGCAATCTCGGCCGTCCGTCGTATTAACGCTCTAATTGCCGGTTATATTATATAGACGCGCACCCGACGCCGCAGCCCCCCTCCGGAGCCCCCGGCCGGACGCCTATTCTCACTCGCGCGCTTCGCGGAACAAATTTCGAGGGGAAAATAAGAAAAAAATATATATATATATATAATACGTACTACATACAGGTATACCGTACACAGTATGTATGTGTCTTAATAGTTCTCCCGCGGACACTATCGAACGGTTCGATCGCGGAGAATATTTTATAATTTTATATAATATATAATATATACCTTGGTATATTATATACGTACCTACAATAAAAAAAGCACGCTACAATGGTTTATACGAGCGCGTTTTTTCGTATATATATATATATATATAATAAAATATAATATTGGTGCAGTTTATAAGCGCGTTACTGCAGGTATAGGGTATTATCCGTTCCTATGGGTGTATATATTATAGCAGATATAGATACGCCGGTCATCGCGTATTATGTGCTCCGAATTAATGGCCACCCGGGGCCGGATAACGTTCTAAATATGTACGTCCATACATATATTGTGCATAAGAATTAATATTTTTAAATATCAAAAAACGATAGAGATTCCGAGAGATTAGAAAACCCACCTGAAATCATATCTACACGATCGAAAAACGGCGATCATCGGCGAACACTTTATAATACGCGGGTGTACTGCTACATTATAATACACGTATAATAATATGTATTATACACTATAATAGGTATATAGTTTTTATTACTACATAATAATAATAATATTAGAAAACATGTCCCTACTACTGGTTATAAACTGGACTTAAATCTGGACGTTAGCGATATTGTCAACACGGACAGGATTCAGTTTACTCCTATTACTAGACCGCGTACCTATCTATAATGTTTACATTATGTCAAGTACAAACAAAATATGTTAAGTATACGGTATAATATACACCGCGTGAACGATAAGAGTTATCTTCGTAATTTACAAAAGTATGAATAGATATCGTACGCGCAGTGTCAATCATTGAGTGTATCATAGTGCATACCCATCCCTTACAATATAATCAGCTCGAATATAATGATTAACGACTAACGAGTAATTATGGACTTTAAATTAAAACAATTTTAGGTATAAATTTCATAAAAGAAATCACAGATTTTTTGATTTTTTATTATTATTAAAATGAATATTTACAATCTACGCTACAATGCATAATAAACAAATCAGGAAATAAAATTAAGAAAATACACAACAATGATTACATAAGGGAGGAGGACCGTCCAGCGATACACCTAACATTATAGTTTGTATCACGAATTTAAAAGAAACACGAAAACAAAATTAATATCATTCAATTATTTAGAGACAAAGTCAATTATAAAATACTAATTGGAACTTTTATATTAGGTATCTATACATTTATAATTTTCGTAAATCATGTCATATTTAAAAAAAAAAATTATATATTAAAAAACGGGTAAGACAATTATTGCGGTGAGATACTATAAAAATATACAATATATATACAAGTTTAATCTACCCTGGAGTAATGCGATTTAACCAAAACTCTTGCGAACAACAAAATATATTTGTCGGATATACAATATAGGAAGTGGAAACCGCTCAACAGCTCAAGTACGGTTTGTATTTTAAAGGATTAGGATCCAACTACCGTATAATCATACGACAAATTAAGGGATAGTATTTACATACGCAAAATATATACTTATACAGTTTTTGAAGCTTTTTAAAAATCGAATTATTAAAATATACACACGCGTTATGCGTAAATGTACATTTGCAGTTGTTAATATTCCGTTCGACATAATAATATAATGTATGTACCTATATTAATTTTATCATCTCTTTACAACGAATGTGTTTACAAGTACACTTTTAATCAAGAGTTAAACCTACTAAACCGGAACGTTGTTCAGTTCATGTTTCCACTCTGATCGTTTTGTTTTATTATTTATGAAATCGATCAGTTTTTTTTTCACTATATTGCATAGTGGACGACGGTTGAAAAAAAAAAAATGATGAAAACGATATTTTAACACGTCAACAGATACGATTGAAGAAAAAAAACCTAACCGTACAAGTACGTAGTTATTTAGATACGCATATAATTCTGTACATTATGTTAATGCGGACAAGAGAAAAAACGCGTTTTGGTTAATGTTGTATAATTATAGAAAAACTACTGAGAGTATCAATCATTAGATAAGTGCATTCAAAATTGTCAAAAAAATAAATAATACCGTCTCCGCAATTAACGCTTTATAATTCTTAACATCAAACTTTAAAACGTCAACAGGAACACAATGGTATATTATTACTGTATTATACCGTAGTGAAGTTGAGAAATTCAAACGTGTTTCAAATATGCTTCTAAGCAACACATTGATAAAAAATTCCAATGTATTGATATAAATTAATTATATTCCTGATTTACATAATACATAGGTTTAGTTAATAGTTCGGTTACTTACCACTATTATTCTATTATTAATTATTATAATAGATACTAAATATAACCAATACTTACGCTCTGTTGTAGTATCCGGAAAAAGGCCAAGTCAGACAACAGGTGATGAAAAATGCGAAAACAACAATAATTAATATATACAGTTTCAAATAAGAAATAGGTCGTATAAAAAGTGTTTACTTACAGTGATAGGGTCCTGAGTTTGAGAATAACATAATTCGACCGGAAACAAAAAAAAAAAAACATACTGAATTATTATACAATTTAATTAAATTAACTCTTTATGTGATACTTATATGTATAATGTATGGATATAAAGCTTTATAATTGTATGTCTATAAATATAATAACGTAATAAAAAACTGCTATGATTAACTGAAATTTAAACTTGATTAAAGAATTATATTTTTTAACATTTTGAAGTATATAAATACACTTTATAATACATAAATATATTTATAAACATAAGATATCGAAGAAGAAAAATATTTAAAAATTAAAATAAAGAAAACTTATAATCTTCCCAAGTGTTTGATAACAATTTATTAGCCGTCAAGAGGAACAGCTTTTTTATAATATATATATAAAAAGGTTTAAGACTAAATTGAATGCATCAATATTCGCCCACACTTGACGGTTACCATAAATATTATATATATTCATGAAGTTATTAATATAAGTCATAAATAATAATTAGATGTCCAAAATACACGAATTAAAATGTTTAAATAACACTAAATAAATTTAAATACCAATAGGTACGACACATTATATGTACTATAAATAATGTTTGTTATTTATCTTATGAACATGATTTTTATTTCACGCAATAAAAACGTAAAATATTCTGTTAATTATCGAGTTATTAATAACATAATAACTATAAAAATATATTTTAAAGTTTAACGTTGATTTTAATTTATTTACGACGAGTTGCGTATGAAAAACTTTTCATAATAATATGAAACAAATAAACATATTTTTTTCAAAATTAATGTTCTTACATTTAAAATATTTACTTATAGCAAAAATATAAATACAAAAAAAAAAAAAAAATAATGTAAGATTCGCAAATTGTCTTAAGAAATTGAATGTAAATCATAGGTATGTAATTAATTTTATATATACTTTTAAAATATTTATTTATAATAATATATATGATATACGCTTTATATTTATTGCTTATAATTACGCTTTAAAGTGCATTTTTTGCCAATTATATAGCTTAATTAATGTTAAAACGAATCATTAACATTATTATGGTCATAATTAAGTTAATAAAACAATGTACCTATACATATACATGCTTAAAATGAATACTTAATAATAATGAAAAAAAATAATTCATTTTAAAATTATTTTTTAATTTAACTGCAACAAATATATATTAATGCTACTCGTATAATATTATGTAAACAAATATTAAACGTAAATAAAACAATTCATTATTGTACTGTTAATCAAACGATTTCATCAGTTAGAATTGCTATAATTACTCAAACGATTTTTTTTAAAGGATCGAAAATAACTACAAATTATACAAGTCAAACAAGTTTGGATTTCCACTCAGATAAAGTGGATATATACGTTATATGTTACTAATGTTCCGGCGTCTGTTAAAGTATTAGAAACAACAGTCAAATAAACTTTTATATTCACAATTTTGGTTAGTATACATTTATTCGTCAATAGATAAGTATACACAAATATTGTACACAATATTACAATAACGTTTAAATCTAATAACTAAATTTAAATTTTTTTTAAAAAATTGTTAGTCAGTTTAATTTTTGATTCTTAGCAAGTTAATTATATAAGTATACATAATAATATGAAGTATTTAAAAAAAAAAAAAATAATAGATATCTCAAAAATGTTGTTTACTTAATTTTAAGAAAATTTACTAATAATTTAAAGGGAGAACGATTAAATTGACTACATGGCGTTTTTGATAGTTTATTATTTGTTGTATTCAAAGTCATTAAAGATAGCTACTAATTAAATTTTTTTAAATAGTTGTGAAACGTTTTCATTAAAAAAAATTACCATTTTTTAACTTCATTGGAACTTGACAACATATGTCAATTGTAATAATAATTTCAAACGTGTTTCTTAATTCAAAATACGTTTTATTACTATAAATATTATATAAAATTAAAGATTTACATATTATTCGTAGGTAATGTAAGTATAGGCTTTTAAATTTAGGAGGCTCTAGTATTAATTTACATTATTTTTTCATACTTTGTTCGTGAGTTATGGATTTTTTTTAAAATTTAAATACCTTAAAACATCTATTTTTGTATATTATATTAAAATCTTTATTTATTTTTATTATTATAAGTACAGTTAAAAATAAACTGAGTTTTATTTAGAATAACTTTTTATTGAAAAATGGTTCATAAATAATAATAGATATTTAATAAGTACTCTAGTGTCCCTTCGTACACAATACACAGTCTAAACTCAATATCTCATAATGTATTTAACATAATTTTAATCGTTTAAGTCGTTTTACTATTTATATAGGTACAAACTATTGTAAACTATATTAGTTTTTTAATTGTGAAATTTTTATTACAGATTTTAGTTGTTTGGATTTTACGGTCTACTTCACTAGAAAAAATCCAATTATAATATGTATACATCGTATATAAACATATAACAAATATAAGTATCATTAGTATAGCATTATCCTGTACTAGATGATTCATTTATCGAACAACATTCATTATTCCAAGATCTTTTAGTTTTTGAAAAACATTTTTTTATTAATTCCTAGTCAAAATAAAATTATTTATTTAAAACAAAAAAAACCTCAGATTTTATAAATAATAAGTGTACATATAATACCTAACCTATACAGTACCGAGTGCTTAAAATACTTAAAATTATTAAGTGAAATATATTTATAAATTCTAGACATTAAATTTTTTTCTTGTTTAATCAAAGTCGTGCGAGGTTTATTAATAATAATATTCAATAAATGGAATTTAAATCGCATATTATTTCTACAATATTTTCATTAACTATAATTAAAAAAAAAAAACATGTGCACATTTAGTTTTCGGTTAATTATTTGCTTTAGGTATAATTATTTTTTTCTTACTTCCAATTAACTAGGTCCTAATCAACTCGCCAAAAAACATTTTAAAATACAAATAGGAGTGAATAACATCATACAATTATCTCGTTGTATAAGAATTAAGACTATAAATATAGCATATAACATCTGCAGTGACGACAGTTAAACACAATATTAAATGAAAGGTACAATAATATTATTATGTATATTTCCCACATATTTATAAACGAGTACTCGTGGTAAATCTCATCTATTGAGTTTGCAAGATTTGGGGTCATCTGGGCTAACTATTATGTAGGTATGTCATAATATTATCAAACGCGTCGAATCGTCTTCTTATAGGTAGGTACATCGCCGTGATTCACGTTATCGAACTATAATATTATACGTAATAATATGATTTCGACTCGAACAGCCATTAAAAAAAGTTTCGCGCTAGCCACGGTTTCACGAGTATTAATATCGTTATTACTTTAACCTACCTACATTATTATGGGCTATATAGAACCGACAAACTCTCTTGCCGTTGACGATCATCGCATCAACGTGTCAATTTACACGATTTTCTCACGGTTCGTCGGGTAAAATCCAACGGTATCCTTAATAATAATAATAAATACATCTGGTGGACGTAGCGTATTAATACGTCGGCGGGATAAGTACGGAGTCATTACACACCGGAGACTCGGGTGAGCCGCGAGAGAACGCGCACGCGCGCACGAGAAGAGGAGAAGGCTACCGGTCGTGGCCATCATTGGCGCGCGCGCGAGCTCCCGAATATTATGAGATTTGATAAAGACGCTCGGGCTCGGGGCAGATACGTATTTTTGGGCAGCATCACCAACAGCACCGGCAGCAGTGATTAATAGGGACCAACCCAGAGCATTGTAATTTTTGTCGGTATAGGTCTATTATGAGGTGTACAGCGGCAGTACATACATAATGTACACGCCGACTGACACTATTTATTTGCTTGTGTGCGAGGCTACCGCGGAGGAACAACAGCTAGCACAGGTATATACGAAGAAAATATATGAAAATACAAATCGCCTGCGCTCAATTACACAGTGTACATACTATACGCTATATTCCCAAGTGAGCCCATTATCTAGTCACCGTCCTAAGTGGATATTAATAACACCTCTCGTAAACGCATCAGTGGCGGGTGCTCTTCGCATTTGCGTCTCGAATGCCTCTACACATAATACGTATACACGATCACGTTATTATTATCATCATCACTGTTATTATTTTATTGTGTACTATTACAATTATTATTACTGTTATTACTATATTATTGCAGCTCGCGAGAACACGTGTATACACAGAGATTATGTGCGCGTACCTGTGTATAGTGTGTACGTCCATCCTCTCATTGTCGTCGTTCTGTAACGACGCGGACAGCGAAAGCTGCAATAATATTTGCTGCTGATATGTTTGTGATCTCTACCGTACGCGCACCTACATAACACTACGATATTATATGAGCGACGCAATTTAATAAATTTTGTATTCCTACGTATTACTCGTACCACGATATACTGTGTCAGGACTTAAAGTCTCCACCAACGCAATTAGGTCAACGCCGCTGACGTAACCGAGTCTACGGTATAATAATATAGTGTATTTTCCCACTCGAATAAACATGGTAGGTAATATATGCAATAAGCTGCAAACTATGATTTTTTTTTTTTTTTTAATTTTGGTAAGAAATTAAAACGAAATTATTTCATAACAACTTCTAGTTATTTCTCAAGTATGATAAATGAAATTAAAACAAAAACAAATTTCAGTAAATTATAGTCTTCGACCAACTCTTAAGACAGATCAACAAAAACAATACGGAAATTAAATTATTGTACAAGTTATAACTTAAAATTACATCGTCATGAAAAAAAAAAAATGGTACGTCTAACTATTGATTATGCGTATTTAATAGTATTATTATAAGTAATTTATTATGTGTTATAGAATAAGAAATGTTGACAGTTAAAAAAATTTAATTAAATACAGAAAAATTACTTATTTTTAAGATACTGTTAAACCATTATTTTTTTTTGATAAAGGAAAAAATATGAACGTTGGCCTTTTTTATCTTTTGTTTGAAACGATAAATATTATAAATACTGGGGCGCTGTATTATGGAGTATAATAATGTTTACTATATAAAACATTGTTGAGTGATTACATATTTCTGAGTAAAAATACCTTCCAGCTATAAAAAATAAATATATATAATATATTTGTAAATGTCATTACTCATTAGTGACTTGCCGAAGAATGAAAAAAATAAAGCAATAGAGAAATCGGATTTTTTATATTATTAGTAAAATATAAACATATTATGGTAATTTAAAAGCTGTTGACACATTACTATGAAATATAAATCATTGATTTTAGAATCTGAGCAGAGCGATGAGTGTATTTATTTTACCTTGTGTGTTGTTTATGTTTTGAGTCTATATACATTATACACAATATACACAATAAGTAGTCAAAAGTCAAAAATATGTTTCGATTTTGTACTTTAAGGGTGATTTTTAATTGAAAATTGGATCTAGTTAATTAACAATATTTTTCAAAATAATTTAACTCTTTTTAAGTTATAAATATAGCTATTTGAAATTTTCCAATTATTTTTTTATTTTATAATTCTATATAAAAAATGGTCACTAGATAAAAATGTTTCACCTTTATAAAGATATTCCAATGAAAGAGTTCCGAAAAACAAACTATAGTTTACTAAATATTGTTAAATCAAGATAGTGAAAAATCTATATACATCGCGTAATAAACGTTTCATAAATATATAATGTATAGAGGACAGAGGTACACGCAATTTAAGTAAATTTCAATTCAACCTATTAATAAAAAAAAATATTGACTAACATACGATAATTTATTACATCGTTAAGAACTCAACTTAGATCTAAATAGTAGCTAATTGACTGTGTCAAACATAAAAATAACGTATGCTATGAACAATGTTCGGTCGGTTCGAGTACAATTATTGACTTAAAACTACTGTAAGTCAATTTATATGATTATATAAACACAGATAATTAAAAACAAATGAGAATTTTTCAACAGACATTATTTAAATTCTTACACCATTAGAGCAAGTCACCATTATACTTATTACAAAAAAAAAGGTAAATACTAGAAATCACTATGACTTACGGTTTAAATATAGTTTTTCAACCTGCAGCCAAGTTGAAAGTTGCCAAAACGTTTAATAAATGCTGCAGGTGACAAAGTACAAAAGTTAGAAGGCAGAATACACTTAAACGGTATTTTAAGAGTATAAGAATATATTATAAATTATTGTCTGAACTATGTGTCTACGTCTATTACAAAATACGAGCGGGTGGGGGTGCCCGTAAATCGTTGGAAAAATAAAGTTGTAAACCAGTTCAAAATTGGACGTGGGGTTTGTCGTAAACACTGCAGATAGATTCAAATATTATTGTGTTTTTTTAAATTATAATGGTCGATAAAAAAAAAAAAAAAATGACGCAATAAAACTAAGCTGCAGCAGGATTTACGACGCAGAGTAAACAAGAACCGTAAATCATTGAGCGGCCCGAGACTAGGTATATATATATATATATATATGTTTAAGAAAGAAACGAAGCGTGTTTTTGCGCCGAAAAAGTGCAGCACAACTATAATAATATAAGTACCTATATAGATGTGTATGCGTGTATGCGTGTGTGTGTGTACATAAACGCGCGCGCCTTGTATAATACAGTGACAAAGTCGCTCAAATAATAATAAAAATACTTCTATCAAACGACCGGATGTCGGGAAGAAGGAAAAAATCAAGCATCAATAAATTACTGGCGTCCGGGACTTGACGCTTTTTTCACCTTGGTCCGATTTTTATATACATCATACTAAACCGAGCGCGCTCGAGCCGGCCGGTATGCGAGCATTTCAAATTATTATTACAATATCGTATATAGACGCGTCGTGCGCGCGCCCGTTGTTTAATGGGCCGTTTAATTGCCAGATCGACGACGGTCGGCCAGCAAACACCGTGGCGAATACTTTAGCTACAGGGTGTCCCTGAAAATAATTGTTGTTGTTTTTTTTTTTTTTATAATTGTTCGAGTAATTATGAACTCGTCGAGATAACCAGGTCGTTTAAGGTCGAATTTTTCTCGAAAGAAAAAAAAATAGCAAAAAGCACTTATCAAGGATTTATTTATTCAGGTCTATTAAATGCTCGTACACAACGTATATAGAAGGATCAGAGTATACCTCTATGAATTGGCGCATGATCTAAATATGAGTGAATATGCCTAGAGAAAATCAATAACGATTTGTTTGGCTTTCTAGTTAATCTGAAAAAAATAAAACGGAACTTTGAACCATGGCCGACCGCGAACATCAAATCTTCTAACTTGCCGCAGCATGCAGTTACAATAGAAATGTCATTCGGGTACGGCGATACTTGTACGCCGCAGCAAAACGACTGGTACACTGTATATCATACGAATTTATATTAGTATTTTTTTATTTATTTTTTTTTTTTTTTTTTGAATTTATACACACGATGCGAGTGTGTGCAGTGTGTTTTGGAAGGCGGAAAAAAATTATTAGACACACACATGATATACGTCGTCGAGGGTATGTATAATTGTGCGCTCACACGTACACGGCTTTATCTATATATATATATATAATATAAAATGTAAAAAAAAAAATGACAAAAAAATAAATAAAACAACTGCTCGGCGACGTCTCCTCCGCGGCCGGTCGGTCGTCGTAGACAGTACGAGTCTTGGCGGCGACGGACTTTTAATTACGACGTCGTTTTCGGCGACGTCGACGGTATTTTAGGATTGGGTGTCGGACAGTGGCCCGGTGCCAACAGGACCGAAGATTTAGTGGGCTCAGCTCGCATTCTCTCCTTCCCCTCTACCCGCCCCAACCGCCCCCGATGGCGATGACCGGGATTGCGGCACGCGGTTTTCGAACGCCGCGGCGCGCCGATGGCGCACACACGTAATATATATATCGTATAAATACATCATTATTGATATAGTAATGCGTACTTTTGTACGACGACGAATTATATACCGTCTTGCGTAGTACGCACGTCTTCATGTAGGATATTTGTTTGCCGCTACCGCCACCGTCGATGAATCGCGTCGAATGCGCATATTATATTATTGTTAAATCGGTTAAAAACTCGAAGCTTTGAAATTCGAAAATCTACCTTGCGCGCGCGCACGATAATATTATTTATCAAGGTATTTTCACGTTATACGTAATAGTTGTGAGAAAAGGATGAGCTAATCGTTATATGTATTTTAAGCCTCACACGTCAACGTGCAGGTTGCGCGGCGTTCGGGACGTCAAATTTGGTGTCGGTCACCTAAACCGTCCACGATTCTACGACGGAATGCAAGCAAAAATCGTTGAAATTCGTATAGACTACATAGAGAGTAAACACAATTATACAGATATATTATAATATATCGTTTTAATGTTTATTCTTAACATATATAGAAACGTTTGAACACTTAACGCGAAATTCGTCGGATCTAGTCGGATTGCTATTATTATATTGTTATCATGATTCACGCCGTATACCAATAACGTCATCTCCAGAGGATTTTCCGTCATATATTATGTATTCGAATGCGTTTCACGCGCAAGTCGCGCAATACTCTTTTGCACAGAGTCAGAGTGTCGTCGAGTAAAATTGTATACACGACACGTAGTATATAATGAAAAAAAAAAAATGATTAAACTTGGTTTGTAAACAAAATTTTACCTATTTTATACGTGCACGTTGTTTTACTATAGAGAGTAGATACATTAATAACGATAATGGGAGAAATGCGATAAAAATTTCACGTCCGGGGCGCCGCCTCGAAGATAGAAAATTTGACAGTCGGTCGGTGGCGTTTGCAGATTGCCAAGATTCCGATGTTCCGTCGATGACGCCCACCGCAAGTCCGACGCGCGTCCCGCCGACCCTCTTACCCTCTTCCACCGGAGTGTGGCATCGTCCCCTATTATATTATACAGCCACGCGTTTGTCTGCGATAAATAAAATCGACTACAAAACACAGACACACACACACACACACACACATATACACGATTAACATAAATGTGCGGTTAACGACCAAGACCGCGTGATACGGAATATAAGTATGTACCTATGTATATATACAAAACAAAAAAAAACAAATAATAATAATAATAAGAAGAAGAAAAAACAATAAATAAATAATAAGAAAAAAAGGAGAAATACAAAACAAAACGAAGAGGAGGATAAATACCGAAAGGAATTCGAGAGACAGAGTGAGAAAAAGTGAGAGAGAGAGAGAGAGAGAGAGACCGTCTCTTCGCCGTCGTCGACGCATAGACTTCTCCTCTCCGTACATGTACAAATGCACACGTACACATGCACATAATACATATATTACACACATACACACACACACACACACACAAATATATATATATAGTGCACACGCTTGTGTGTATTGTGTAAAGCTTGGGAACATTATTACCCCTTGCATAGTTGACCGCTCTAAGTGCATTTGCTTGTCGGGACCGACCCCGACCCCGTCCACCGCGGCGGCCCGGCCAATGGAAATATTCTCCTCCGGGTTCGCCGCCGCCGTGCACTGTTTTATTATAAACACACAACAATTAATTACCGGATCAGATACGGATACGGATCGCCGCCGTACGCGATTCTCATTTGAATCGGACGATTTATTATCCGCGAGACTATTTTTTCCCCGCTTCCACTTTTCTTCTCTATTTTTTTTTTTCCTTCTTCGGTTTTCACTTCGTAAAAATATCGTATGCATCACGCACCCGCGATGAGTGTGTATGTGTGCGTGTGACGTTGAGCGGTGTATAAGATATATACCTAGATATATTTATCGCCTGCAGGTACCTTTACGTATCTAATTCGATGTCTGTATACTCATCGCAAGAGATTTTGGCACAAATTTCAAATTTGAGTGAAAACCCGCTTTTTTACGGTGAGTTCTGTACGAAATGCAATATTTTTTTTATACGTTATCAATATACTGTACATGGATTTTTATCTGTTCAACATAACTATACGACTATACAATAAAATAAATACACGCTTAACTATACTGTATTATACGCGCTTCATAATAAAATTCCTATATCGAGTTTTTATTTGTCTGCAACATAACAACACTGTTATCACAAGTAATTTCAAATTATAGAAACAATAATAGTCCTTTCGTATATTATATTTCGTTCACTACACAAAATTATTGAAATTATTTGTAGGTTTTATAAAAAAACCATATTTATCACCTATAGATTACTGCTAAAGTGTAAACCATATTTTACTTTCAAACGATTGATATTGAACACGTCGATATGAAGGAAATCTGCAGTATATGATTCAAGCAGGTACAAACAATACCGTTTCGCTATCGTATTCATTGATGCAATAAAATAAGTAATTCTTGAAATATCGTATTGTTCTTTCGTTTTAACACGTGAATAATTTAACGTGCACAGAGCATTCGAAATCCTCAGAGAATGAGATGTATAAAGCGAAACTTTACAAAAAGTTTGACTTTTCGCCTTTGTTCGTGAGATTCCTGGACATCTGTTCTTTTGACTTGTTGGAAAACTCGGATTTCCGGTCACGGCCCAAGAAAAGGAAGAGGAAAAAATCGAAATAGATTAGCCGGTAACAATCCATTATTTTTAGATTAAAGTGTTATTTTATTTATGGTTCACACCACTGCCGCCATTACCGGACGGGTTCATGATTAATGACATTGGGTTAGCTTTATTGGCGTTAAGAGGGGAGATGAAAGAGCGGAGGGGTTGTATGTTAAGAGATACGACGAGGCAAATAATAATATAGAAATAACATACACACACACACGTGCGCGCACGCATGCGCACAGGCGTACACACACACAAACATATACACAAACACATACACACGACGAGACGCCAGTCTAGGATCGGAAATGATAACGACTCGACCGGATATTTGATTAATCGTATACGGTTTCCTCTGGAGAGATGAAATAAAACTTAATGACAACCATTAGTTTACGAAACGGGTTAAAGAAAAAACAGTTTTTTTTTTTCTTGTCAATAGAAAACGAACGATACACGAGTTGTGCATGAGTGAGGGTACATAGGAAGGAGTGAATTAATTTTTCGTTAAACCGAGGTGGTTTTGGGTGTTTTTTTGTAATCGGTTTTTGATTTGACATACAGTCGACCATGAATTTGTTTAACGGAATAATAACGAGTCGAAAACGGACGAGAAAGAGAAATAGATAAATTAAACACAAATAAACAAAATTCTAACAGAAAGCAGTTTCTTGGCCAATCGATTTCAAATCCATCTGAATAATTATTAAACACTCCTTATTACCAAAAGGGTCGCATATTTATTTCATGTAATTTAGGGCGGAATTTAATGTATATATTATTTACAGTTTATTTTTTATATATTACCGTTATCTTCCCACTGATTTTACATAAACGTTATGTAAATAAAATCCTTTTAAAATATATTTCTAAATTGAATAAGATTCACGCACTAGTCCCGGATTAAAGTATAATATACATAATAAGCATATACAATATATTATAAACCATTGAGTGCGTTCATATATTTAAAAATAATGTAATCATCATATTACACCAAACGGTTTTTCAAACGACATAAATGGTACGAAATCAATTTTAATTTCTCTAGCATATGACATTATTGTTACAGTTAAAAAATAATTCTAAAAACTAGGTTGTTAATCTTGACATGAAATAACCGTGTATTTATACGACCAAACACGATGTAAACGACTTGTACACCACGATTAGCGTGCGGATAATACGATCGAGTACAAATTTGTGATTGAAAGATTATTATCTATGCTGTATAATGGCGGTAACTTTGTGACTGTCAAAGTTTGCTATCTCTATAATGAGTGCCGCTTAATTATCAGATAAATCATGGGAAATTTAAAACAGCCGTTTTAATCAGTAATTACGACATCAATTCAATGTTGTGTGATTATAATAATAATAATAATAATAAACAAATCAAAAATACTTAATTAAAAATACTAGCTAATGCAGTATAGTGAATTCAATTACGTTATATAGGCATTTAGTTTTGTGATGTATAAATCAATAATTACACATCAATGAACTGTCTTACATTCGTAATGAAGTTAATTAATACGATTTAAAATTAAAATCTGCGATTAAAATATGAAGTTTTTATATTTATTATACACTGAACAGTGAACAGTATCAGAAGTGAAAATGAATAGTAAAAATAGTAAAAATCTTCTAAACACAGATTAACCAATGGTTAGAACGAAATTAGTATCCTCGGAAACCACTCTAAGAAGGGAAAATAAAAATAAAATTATAAACAGAAGTATAAGCACTCATAAAAAATATTCGAGCAAATTGTAGGTACTAGTAAAAAAATGTTAAATTTAATTAAAATTACTTACGATAAAGTGTTTATTGAATTTTAAGGTTTATATGTATACCTATTTAAAATTAAAAAACAAGATACATCTTATCAATTTAATTTTAAAAAGAATTATTTTATAACTAAAAATATACTATACATAATCTTTATTCAATTATTCGAATAATTCAATATCAAAAACCTTAAATTTGTCAGGAATAATAATCATAGTTATCTATAAATGTCTATAGGTAGAGTTTAGATACAAGAGAAGGTATAAATTAAAATATTTGGATAAAAAAACTTGAACTGTTGTTCACAAAAATTAGTTTACATATGAATTATGATTGATGTGATTGATTTTTAATGTGATGTACCTATGTTTAAACTCATCAATTTTTGTTAATTAAATACTCCTTTTTAACAGCAACTGACATTATCGACAAAGAATTGAGGGTTAACAACACAAAAAAAAAATGTAATGCATTAATGAACAATAGAATGTAGTGAAAACGAACACACATTTAAACTTAAAACGCTTCATTCATCATTTGACCAGTGTCATATATTATATGCATAGAAAACCTCTCAGGATAAATAATATTTCATATTATTATTATAATGTTAAAATTAACTCGTTTTTTACGCTAAGCAATTTTTATGGTATATATATATTAACCTGAATACATTAAAATCAGACGGTGAATCATCACAAGATGACGAATAATACATTCATAAAAAATAAACAAGATCGTGTAATGAATTATACATATTATTTAAAAATTTGAGATGATAAGCCTTTTATAGAGTGTATTATGTATAAAAAATCCATGTTTTACAAAATGTCCACGATATATAAATATATATATATAATATATATTATATAGGTAGGAGGTATGTATCCACATAGTTCTAATGGTAAACGAGGGAAAAATCTACGTGAAATAGTTTTTTTAGTATTACAGAATAAGAAGTATATATCACAAACGACAAACGTATAGACTATAGGTATATATGTGCACTTAAATTCCCAAAGCGTGCTGAGTACTGCATAAGGGTGTGTTTTCATTCCTTTCAGTTTTTTTTAACTTTTAGATATAGAACCCTTTGGCTATTTTGAAGAACTTTTTTTTTGAGAAAAGTACATACTTGCAAACTTTTCTTTAAGACCCGCCCCTATACGAACGACACTAACACAGACAAACATTGCAAACTAGTTTGAAAAAATCAAAAAAAAATCTAAAGAACGAATTGTTGTCACCAAGAAACAACCGTTGGCGTTAATAAAAAGTAAATAACTAGTATAGAAGTCATCAATACAAATGAAGTTAAAAAAGTATAATTATAATATTATTATCATAATAGTGTTTATTCTTTCTTTTTTTATATGGTAGGTACCTACACCATTTAGTACCTACAATATAAGTACAAAAAGTTTTTAAGTGATTTAAATCGGTACATTTTATGTCATAAATGTATATATTATCCCATTATTATAATATCAACATATTAACCGCGTTCCCGCACTGCAATACAATAATCGCATACGATGTCGAAACGACGTCGTAAATTCATTTCAAAGGTTTAAATCGAATTTAAGGACACTGCACATTGTAGACGGACGCAATGCAATAGATGGGTAATGACAACGTCCTCATGATTTCAGACACTGGCGATAATTTTTTCGCAAGAGTGTGTACACAGTTGCGGAGACTTTACGACAATATCTATGTAGGCCCCGCGTTTGTCGCAAGAATTGAGGGAAAAAAACCAAAAGGCAAACGACACACGCCCGCGCGGCGACCTCGATATACCTACCGACGACAATTAATATACACAGACGCGAACCGCGATTTGTATCGAATAATACGACGCAATGTCGCTGGCGATCCGCGGCGCCGGACGGGGGGGGGGGGGGCGCCAGTCGGTCGGCCACGGCGGGAAATAACGCGCATAAAATAAAGCGTATACGCCGCGCGCGTCGGGGGCCGGGCGACTCGGTCGCGCTCTGAATGGCACACACACACGCGCGCGCGCGCCCTAAATGTGTATATACGACGGTCGACGATGCGTGCGCGCGCGGACAATGTATACCTTTCTCCGGCGCGTACCTACGTTTTTTTTTTTTTGGCTTTTTTTTCGGATCGCTATTATTATTTATTTTGTTGTTGTCGTTTGCCGCGCGCGCTATAAAAGCTCGGCGGCGGCGGCGGCGGCGGCCGACCGTGACGACCGTTCGACGTTTTATAGCAACGCGCGGCGGTTTCCCATATGAGGGGGGGGGGGCGTACCTACTACACGACGTAATTCGCAAACACGACGCACATAACGGGAGGCGCGTTATTAGCTAGCAAGCAAACCGGGCCGCCCCGGCGCTCGGACAGACGTCGTCGTATTAATCTCTCTCGACGGGCCGAAGAAGAAGACGACGACGACGGACGACGGCGCTTTGCGCACACACAATAATAATAATATCATATAATATACGTAATGCAATATACACACACACACACACGACCGGTGCGGGCGAAGGGAGAAATCGTGCTTCCAATTATTATTACTCGGCAGACCTACACGACGGCGACGACGACGACCGTCTGTATACCGTCACTATACCGCGTACATTATACCACGATATAATACGTATATACGTATATAAATTGTCGTCGTGTGTGTGGAGCATCCGACGCGCGCACACACGCACGCGGCCACTGCTATATAATACGGGGACCGCGTAACGTTAATTAGACGTCAGCCCGGGGGACCCACCGCGACGACCTCGGCGCGCGCTCCGCGTGCGAGTATAGCATATAGTATTATTATATTCGCAGCGCATACACTGCAGGCCATAGGAGGTACTTGTGCCGCGTATAATATTATTATATAATGTACCGAGACCCGGCGCGGCCACCGCTGGCGCCCCGAGACTGCCTCCGTGCGCGTACCGCTTATATTATGTATATACATACGTCGTGTACGATAATGATAATATATATATATATATATATATATATACCCGGGCGCGCGCGCGTATCGTCGCTACCGCGGGCAGCCCCGGCCGTCGCGGCAAATTAATATGCCGTCGTCCGCCCGGGTGCTGCACAGAGAGTGCACACGGACGGAGAGAGACCACACGGCGGCGCGGTGGCCCGCAATGCGTACCGCCGCCGTCGAATTAACATATACGCCGTGTCACCGCCGCCGTGCCCCTATTGTTGTGCCGCCGCCGCCGCCTTATCACGGGCCCACATCTCCGGCGACAGACAGTCGCGCCGCCACGTCCGCGGAGTGTGTGCCCGATTTGCGGGCCCGCGTGTGCGACGTGCGTGCGTGCGTGCGCGTGCACTTGCACCCCGTGCGAGAGTCGGTGGAGGTCCGATGAAATCGTGTAATAATATCCTATTATTATGGGCGTACTGCACGCGGTGAGCACCGCTGGTGAACGCGGCGAATCGGGTTATTGATTTGGTCGTCAGTGAGAGGGGCGCCGTGGACTGAGAGAGAGAGACTGCAGACCGAGAGAAAATTTCTGAGAGGTTATATTATTGTGATGATATGATCGTATGGGAACTGCATCGGACTGCGGTGTCAGCGTGTGTGATCGCGAAAATCGGGGAGGTATCGTGCGGACACGACACACGCCTCTCGGTCAATACGTATGACATCATAAAGCACCCCCCCGGTCCGTGTCCGCAGTGCCGGCGTATAGGGACTCGCGCGACTTTAACCGGTATAGTGGTGGGTAGTGGGCATTTCGAACAGACGTGGTCGTATAATATCCTACGTGTAGGTATACACAATACGGAGCACGTGCTCGACAGTCGAAATCGTGGGGGTGTTCTATATATTTGTTGGGTACTTGCTCATAATCATCGGTGGGAAGCCGAAGGAGGCATACCACGACATTCGTTTTACTCCATATCGGATTTACTAAAACTATATATAGTCATAAAATGAGAGCGAATTGTGTTATTTAAGGCGATAAAGTTTATTTACGACAAACTACATATCACGGTCATCCAGCATATACCTATTTAAACCGAGAAAAAAAAACGTGTCTAAAACGTATACCGATAGAATACCAAGATAAATTACTTAGATGCAAATACATTTTGAAAATTTGAGTGTATGTTTTGGTTTTATTAATTTGTCGATTTATTGAAAAATTAAGGGTAATACGACGTCATATAGCACGACATTGAGCATTATTCTTACCCCGCAACATTATAAGTGAATATCTGTTTTCGTATCCTTACACACTCGAATGACCTAGGTATATCATACACATCGCTGTTGTAATAATATCCACATCGCATACGTTTGTCGTACACTAAATTATTGAAACACTCGAGTCCTGCAACGAAAACTGAAGAATACGTGATTAGAAATCTGCAGCTATTAGAAATCACTCGGAGTGTTTTGTTCCGGTATACTGCAGCAGTGTAAATCGGGACTGGACTTACTACGTGTGCTTTGAACCGTATCAACATCGCATGGCGAATAATATGAAATACGCAGTTACGTAACGTCTATAGGCGTGGGTGAATGGGACGGGTGTTCAGACAAAATATGCTGGAGCGGATACACGGTGTGATCATCACGGGGATAAATATACTAAATGTGCTGAAACGGTACCATATTGGAATAGATTCGAGACCTGCAAACGGGCGAGCGGAAGACTGGATTTCGACTATTATACACGTCATGACATTATCGTACACGAGAGCGGGTTATAGTTATGGTGTTATACAAACACGGGCAACGCGTTCGGGGGCCGGCGGTATGTGCGTCGTACACATACCGTACGCGGCGGCGTATATAATATAATAAACGTATGAGTATGATAATATACACGGTAATAATATTATTGTCTCGGTCCGTTTTCTTTTGGTCGAGATGCATTTTTCTGCGGTCGAAATGTCACGCGAGCGTGGATTTATCGCCGGTCCACCATTGTGAACCGCGGGGTACACGCGACGACGACGGCCGATCGCGGTCACGATCCCATTGTCGACCGGAGTTGCGGATGACCGTTGTCGGGGCACAACAGCAGCAGCAGCAGCAGCAGCAGCAATCGGTCTACATTTTTTTTAAATTTTTTTTTTTTATTTTTAAATTTCCGTAAGATTTCAACTACCGTCTCCCGACACGGTGAACTGGCGTGTGTATGTGTGTGCGCGCGGGCGTGTGTGTGTGTGTGTGTAAGTATGTTATTTTTTTTTTTTCTTTTCTCATTTTTCGTTCAACAAGTGCGGTACAGGTGACCAATTAGCAAGCGAAATGAACATGTTCTCGGCGGCGGCGGGAGCATTGTGTGCGCGTGTAATGAACGTTATCTATACACATCGGCAGTATAGGTATATAATATGTATATGATGTGTGTGTAGTGACCAGCAGCCGCCGTGGTCCTGAAAACAATGTGTACGTGTACACATACGTAGTATACCTACATATGATATTATAACCAACCTACCTGCCTGCCTACTATAGCTGCTGCTGTCCAAAGAACTGAGTTACGACAATATTATTATTATTATTATTATTGTTTTTATTATATTATTATGTGTACATATATACGTCCACGGCGGTAATGGCGGCCGTGTGCCCCGGGAGCTGAAAAAACATGCGTTTATCTTAGACGTGATTTTTTTTCATACAGAAAACGCAGCGATGAAGATGAAATTGGATACCGTATAGTAGTAATAATAATAATAATATGACGTCGTTGGTATATAGTGCTGCTGATGCTAGCGCATCTATTTCCGTTGTTTTTTGGCTTATTCTGAGATTTTTCAAAACGATTCTTTTTTATTATTACTATTATTATTTTAATTTTTTCTTTTTTTTTTTTTTACGTCTCCCTCTTTAAATGACTTGTTGACAGATCTAAACGTCAACAGGGCTGTTATGTCCGTTAGCGCGCCGTGATTAAAAATCGTCCTTCCTCGCAGTCGGACAATAAACGACGACGGTGGGTCTACAGCGTATACACAACACGCGGTTAGCTTTTCTCTTATATTATTATTGCTCCGGTTTGACGACAGCGGTTTTATTTTGATCGCACATACGATATTAGAACGCGACACGTTCTACGATATCGTCATAATATAATAACAGTAGCAGTAATTCGTCGGTAGACTTGGCTAGGCTACTCTCTGTCAGGAATTCTCGCAGTAGTTGGTTATGATGGCGAACAGACACGAAAAAAAAAACAGTATATTGTATACATTATTATGTTATTAAACTATTTCTCCTATATTATGAATATTATGCAGTAAAGTATGTTAAAAATATAAATAATACAAACTAGTTTAATTCGCCTGTCTGGGAATGCGTGATGGTTATACAGATGTATTATTATATTATTATACACAAACCACATACATTGCAAGATGTATTCATAATAATACCGAGTATAAAATGGAAAAATTATAGTTTTAATAATTTTCAATTAAAAATGTGTACATCTTAATACGTTATATAACAAACCGTACAGATGAGTATATTCAGTGTGATTTGAATATTCGATATAATACAAAAAATATTATGGGCAAGTTACGTATATAACACAACGATGTGAATAAATGAAAAATAAAACGTGAAACGAACACAGATATATAGAAGTATAATAGAAGTAAATGCTATACAGAGACAACATATTATATTTATATGTTCCGCGAATAATTTTAATCAAATGTTACCTATAGCTATATTATAAGCATGCATTTACAACGCAATTATATT
The DNA here is from genome assembly GCF_002803265.2 of Melanaphis sacchari. Classification (NCBI taxonomy): domain Eukaryota; kingdom Metazoa; phylum Arthropoda; class Insecta; order Hemiptera; family Aphididae; genus Melanaphis; species Melanaphis sacchari. The sequence continues at coordinate 228,934 of NW_020270526.1, read as the reverse complement.
TTTTCCAATTATAATTGTATAGATATGGTAAATAAATAAATTATAATTCGATTCATGTCTATAATAGTTTGTTTTTATTTGAAATCATATAATGAATACTTTCATTAGGTATAATAACTTACACAGCGTGGATGATTAACTCAAATCGTTTAGTATTAAAATACAGCCAAATACACTAATGGGGTGATTCTTAATCACGCACTCACTATTCATGCCCCTCAATCATCACGCATATATTTACAGTGTAAATTGTAGGTACAGATGGTATTTTTAAAATACAGAAAAAAAAGTTTTAAAATACGCATAATATTATTTTAGAACTGTCCTATACAGAATACCCGTAAATATTAATAAATATATTATTCAATATTCAGAAACTAAATCGTACAGTTCATAAAAAAATAAAAATAAATTATATTACAACAATTTGAAATATAATCGATTAGCAAAATACAATCAAATCGAAATGTTCTTATTTTAACAGTTTATATTTATTACTAATTATTGAAATATACCTATTACCATTAAGTATATATATTATAATATACTATATATACTCAATTCTACTACGAAATGTCTTTATAAAAAATTATTATTTTTTTTTACTGTAATTTTTTTATTTTAAATTTAGTTATACGTATATAACTAATAGACTAAAAAATGGATAAAATAAAATTCAACGATATCGTGTTAATTATTATTGACAAATATTTGAATTGTAGACAATACAAAACTAAACTGAAATAAGTCAACATAAGAATATTATTCTGTTCCACTATATTACAAATTTAAAATATAATTGAATGCTACAGTTGCATTCAATAGGTATACATTTATTATTATATACATACAAAAGATCATATCAAAAACAATCCAGCGTTATCATAATAAAATAATTTAATTCGAATAAATTGTATTATATTATATTATAGTTTAGTATAGTATAGTATAATGTATGTATGTATAGACATAAATCGGGTTTCATTCAATGCGGAATTAGTATACGTATTTATTATCACGACTAACAGTGATATCTTGATCAGTCCGGTTGTAGGCAGACAGCATTGTTCTCGGGAGCACAAATTAGGATAAAATAACCTAACCAGAAATCTTTTTACAAAAAACAATCATACCTAATATCGGGCAATAAACAGATGGAAAACCAAATATATACAGCATAACTGATGTGACAGACCGATGGCGCCGGCGGCCGGCATGAGGTCTCCCGAATGATTTATGGATCCCGATGGATATCAGAGACTTCCTGTTCGACCCCCAGCACTTGGAACCGATAAAAACCCGGCTGTTTCAGAGTCAGGTTTCGCGGGTGGAATTTTTGGGATATTATTTTGAAAAGTAAACACCGTTAATTGAACTAAGTAGGCAAATTTATAACTGGCGCCCGCATCATATATAATATTATAATAATAAAACAGTTGGACAGGGCCAATGGTGCCAGACAGCTAATAAACTGCCTTGCCCGCGTCCGTCGACCGGGGCCCTGGTGTGGTTTTTATTCGATTCGGCCAGAATCGGTTTTTATTTTTAGACGTTTTCCTCCAGAATACGACGGCCCCTATTGTTCATCGTGGCCGTTTTATTTCGGCGAAAAAAATTTATCACCTATCATAACTCATCGGTCGTCCCACGCCCAACAAAATAATCATTCCAAGTTGGCGCTATTTTGGATAAAATAGTTTCGACAAAACCATTACCTTGCATACGAGTAGGCGGCAAGATAAAAATTTTAAAAACGATGTATGTATGTATGTATGTAAAATGTACATTCATGTATATATAACTCAAATAGATTAAAAAAATTAACATGAGTAGATTTTTATAAGTATTTAAGTATAGAAAGATACTCATTTTTAAGTAATTTATATAAAGAGTTAATCTGCAAATGACCATTACAGTATAGATTATTTACATTTATTCCTTATAATTTATTAATATAGTTATCGTCGTATAGATAAGTATACACGAGTATTCAATATTAAATGAGCTAATTGTTACACAAATACAATTATAAAAATTAATAAACGATATCAAATTATAAAAACATTATACATACATCTACATTGGAATTAATTGGAATAAAATAATCTCTTTTTTTATTTAAAAGTGTAAAACAAAAACTTATAACATTAAATAATTCTCTTAGACTTAAGGAATTTGTATGTTTAAAAGAAACCATTATAATATCTATATAATGTGTTGGTAATTTTTACCTGGATATTTATTTTATGATGCCACAAATCTTGATATGAAATTTCATTAGATGTAATTCAAAATTTTATTACACATTTTAAAGTTTAAACGAGTTTTATGATGATATTTTATTATTTTATATAGCGAGTATATTTAAACGTGGTTGCAGTGGTTATAGATACCTATCATTTAAAATAAAATACCTTTAATAAGATATAAATGGTAGTAATAATAACTATTTAAAGATATTTGTAGATATAATTTAGTTAAATTTATTATTTTAGTATGTAGATATTAAAAAAGTTATTTTCTTAATATTTATAACCAATATTTGAATTATAGAAAAAAAAACTAATACAAGATGAACATAGAAATATAATATACATAAATTAATCCTACCATTTAAATTATTAATAAAAATTACTTTATACTTCAGTCTTCGATTAAATCGCGGAATTTTATTCACTTATGTATGCCAATTATAAATGATAGCATACTATGACATCAACACGAAGAAACACAACTAAATAGCATATCATAAATAACTAATAATATAGTTTATAAATTATTATCACCCAACGGTACGGAGCCGATTTTCAGTGACAGACATGGTTAGATTAGGCACAGTATAATACATCAGCAATCAAACTAGCCACGATTAGTCTCTCGTCCAATAATAATAAATTTAAGTGATTTTTTAAAATTAAAATAAACACCATGGAAAAGTATTAAGTGACCTGCAATATTAGTCTAAATTAGAAAATTTGAAATACGACCATTTTTATTTTTGTACCTATCTCAACATTAAAATTCTAAAAACCAACATTCAAACGCACTGATAATATTCTTATCTTTAAGTTTGACTTTAGGGTAATCTATTCTAGTAAACTAATTTAAAATTGATTCCCCTAAACGCAAATTGTCTACATAGTACATGTTTATACTGTTTATGCTCATACGTTGCATATAACATCCTCTTTAAATTGTTTGGATTATAACAAAATAATTAAAATGGTTATTTTAAATACTCAATTTAATCACAATTTGAACTTCAAATACTTCTAAAAAAATTATTGATAACCCCATTAAATTTTCAATATTTTTAAATTAATGTAAGAAATATTATGAATAACATGCAATTATAGTCAAACATTTTTTACCAATTAATATTAATATTAGAAACATAAATCGGAAAAAAACTAAAAGATTCCAAGTATATTTTAAAAATTTAAAAATAATTATAAAACGCCATTTTAAATATTTAGTGGAAGCAATCAAGTACCTAAATACAATTTTTCTTTTCTGAAAAACAACGAAAAAACAATATCAATTTTATTGAAAACTGATGTTACATTAAATATTTACACCATTGTTTTACATTTATTTTCCCCCAATTACTGAGAATAGCTACACATATACAAAAATCATCGTTAACTGCTCAAAATGTATATATAAATTTCTCGCTCCGTTCAGAATCGTATATGCAAATTTTAAACTCCTATATTTTATTTAGGTACGTTAAAAAATATTTCCATGTTGTTTATAAACATAATAAACGACTATAAACTGTAACTAGGTAATCAAACTGAATAATGGTACATATTAAATTGTTGACTAACTTTTTTTGTTTTGTTAAATATACGTTTAAAGTGTGCCAACAATGCAGCGCAGAAAATAAAATATACTGGTCACTAAATAGTAAATACGATGAAATTTATAGTTAGAAAGATGAGATTATGGTTATTTTATTAGTCTGGCAAACGTGTTTGTGATTGCGACATCCGATTTGCAACTCGGCGCTACACCACTACGCGCAGTGTCCGGTGTATTTTCTTTATTTAATAATGCCGTGGGCCAGTTTTTCCCGTTATCATTCGAAACATTTTGCATTCCATGGCCTGTAGAATTTTATGGAAGCAATAACTGTAGAATAAGTAAATAAATACGAGAGTATAAATTTAGGTGGTAAGGTAAAATGAATAAAACTACAAATCAGATAAAACATTTTTAAAACTCTAAAACCTGTCTACAGTCCAATAGAACTTCTTATGAATGAAGAGAATTCAACCGTGTTCATTATAGTAATCCATATGCATATGTAGGTAATAGTGGGTACGTTACAAATGTATTTTTATTTCCAGATAAATCAAATGAATAATAATAAGCTGATTTTTTTTCTTTCTGGTGGTGTACCATTACCATTATTATTAATATGACAATTATTCAAGGAATATAGTAGTATATATTATTTCGGGTAATCAATTATCATATATTAAGATATAAATCGAATCCTCGTAGGGTATTTTACGTGAGGAAAAAAGAGGAAATAAATAAATGGTGGGCTACAGCCTTAGGGGAATTATAATAGGACCCTGTTAGTGAACTAAAACAAAAAAAATTATTGTACCGTTGATACTATGAATCGTATACAAAGTATATGCGACGAGAGATAATCAATTTTGTTGTTTTCGACAAACAAAATTATAATTGGATTGATTCGTTAACTACCACGGAAAAACAAATAAACATAAATATTATTAAGAGATACCTGTAATATAAACACATGTTTTTATTAATAATATTATGATTAATTAAATTTAAAACGAAATCTGTTAAGTTCAACCAACAGTGCTAAATACTTTAACAAAATAGTTATGATATTTAATTTGATTAGTTAATTGAATCAGGAAGGCATTGGACCCTAACACTCATGGTATCCCCTTCTATATTGTTCTCAAACATTAATGTAGGGGTGATACGTTATCTCTATTCTGTGTCTTCATATAGGTATTTAGTTTAAATCAAAAGGGTCTAAGCTGCTAAATTGAAAGGACTCATCTCTTCGCACCGAGTAGTCCCGAGGGTAGTATACAACAACTAGAGAAAAAGATAACTTTTACTTGCTCTGCAAAGTAAACAACGAGAAAAACGAATTCAAAGTTATCTCCTTGTTTGAGGAACTTTAAACAATAATAAGGAATGTACGAGTATGGTAACATAATTACTCATTTGTTCAAAGTATTGTTAATGAAAACTTATGAAATTTTTATCTGAGTAAAAAAACTTGAGATTATGTCTAAAAAATGTACAACATAATTATGATAATTATATTATTACAAACATTCTAATAAAAATGATTAAAATTATACATAAGCATTTTCAAATATAATTTTAAGCATCTATGTTTATTTACTTATTTCAATTCAAACGGGCGAGACCAATTACAACAGAGTTTTTATGGTATATGGTCCACATAATGAATTTATTCTTATATTGTAACATGAGTAATAGAAAAAAAAAATAATTATATTTTAAAATTTATATCATAATTATCATCAATTAATATATGTATTTTAATTTATAGCGACGTTTGTATACATTAATATGTAACGGTGACGCTGTGAAATCGAATATAGCTCAGTGACACTACAGCCATCAATCTCATATACATTCACAATAGAGAACCCTAGCTATTTATGCAAACATACATCAGATGGCCCGTGTTTTTTTCACCAGACCGTCTTAAAATATGTATCCCAGTTAATTATCCAAAAACCACACACGTATTAAGTCATCTGTTTCACATTCCGGACAGTTAAAAAGTGTTTTTTATTCCCTCCATTCCAGCATGTGTCTTGTTATTTTAAGTAGTCCGAGTCACATTCGTCACTGTTGACTTAAGCACATATCAGTCCTCCTTAACACACCAATTTAAAAAACGATAAATCCCACACAGGTGTATCGCTATTTTTGAATGTATTCATGTACGAAGTAGGTACATTACGCGCTACAATACGGACAGCAATTGTCACAAACGTCACGTTGAATAACCATTTGTCATCTGTTCGTCAAGGCGGTAACAATGTTGGGCCGAAAAGGGATTGACATATAAATACGGGTTTTACACTTGTTATTATTATTTTATTGTCGGCAAATTCGAGACGGGAAAAAGTAGGTATACGCATTACATTTCTGAGGGCTGCAAAATTTTGACAACTCTTCAAAAACGTTTACTATAGACCCAATTTCTTTTATTTTGTTGAAAGGGTTTCCGATTCATTTATCACGCGCACCAGACGTAAAAAAATACGATCCGAACGTTCTTCCCATAAAAGGTACATGTGAAGATTTATGGTGAAACTGTCTTGCAAATATGACATACGTGATGTGTTGATGTGTACAACGAATCCCATCGGTGCGGTAACCACACCCACAAAGTGTTCGCACGTACATCAGAGGACAGTGCCAACCTTAATCCATGAACAACAAAAATGGACATTGTATGACTTTGATGAACCGTCAATAACAAATTGTACACAAAATACTTGTAGTACCTACACGAACAAAGAGTTTACCGAAAATTTGGCCCTTTTTTTCCACTAATGCAAAATTGAATAAAAGAAAACACATGTACAACGATCAATAGAAATATTTCAGAACATAAAATAAGTAGGTACTATGCGTTACACGATTATTGGATTAAAATTTACACTTACACTAAAACATGATGAAAATACACAAGTGTTCGATTTATTATTATAATATAATGTAAACAACTCAATAACATTATAGTAACATACTAATTATACCACTACAACATTAGTACACATTTTTATTTACGTAATACAATTTAAACTAACACAAAATAATTTATTATCTCGTTTTAATTGCTATTTACATTGTTACTAAGATTTTAAATTGATTTACATTAAAAAAAAATTCTTTGAAATAGAAATATTATATTAAAATATATAAAAATACTTTATTTTTATTAATCAAAAAATTTGGGTTCATATTATATTCAATTTATTTTGAAATATAAATAGATTTTACATGACATACTCTAGCCATAAGAATATATAATGTGTTTAAAAATATAGGTACAAAAACGTATTTATTATAATTGTCAATATATTATTTTGTGTGTTGTTCATATTTTATTCTATATTCAAACGAAAATGTTATCAATTTAGAATTATATAATGAACGGGAGTAACACTCGCACACATTTCGTAGCACCGAACTATACATACTATAAATATATATATAGTATACAACGTAATATAACAACACCAAAATCGAACAATTAGAATTAAAGAAAGCGTTTTATATATCGTGCCAAAGAAAGCCATTTGTCTAGTGGCACACGATATATCACCCAAGGGTTATTTTTGCACAATCCGTCCGCAGTTATACGGAAATACCGTACGGCGTTGGCATGTGACACGGGCGGCGGAGGGGTAGAGTTTACACAATTGTCGACAATAAATCCGAAAAACCCGACGGGCGACGGGGCGACGATGACGCAGACAGCGCGCGAAGGGTAGAAATATTTACTGCGGGGAACCGTAATAAATTTTGGGGGCGCATCGACGCTGCCAAACTTATATATACCTAATATATATAATATACGCAGCGAAGAGCCAGCCAGCCAACCAGCCAGCGAAGGGACAAATAATTAGCTGTGGCAAACAGAGTAGACTTACGATAGCCACACCACACATTCGATCGGTTATCGTCGAAGTATAATATTATACCGGTGGGCCTATGCAGATAGACTCGTGTGACGAGGATACGTTTTTACAGGTCGTGACGGTTTTTATTACGTATACCAATGTAATGTACACGAATTTTTTTTTTGACGACGATGATATAGAGATTCGTATCGGTCTGGGTATAGGTCAGGGTTGTTTTTTTTTTTTATTAGTATTATTATATTAAGGTGCAATGATATCATACCGGCGCCCGCCGCGAATTGATGCCCGACGGAGATGTCTGCCGGGAATACGTTTTCATTGACAAACAATTACTGACCTGTGTATAGAAAGTAAAACTACGCCTATACCATGCAGTGTACGAATAGCATGAGAACTGAGGAATGCCGAAAAATACACGTAAGTGTTAAAATGTTACATCGAAAACAAAATATTTTGTTGATTATATCGTATCTATTGCAAACGCTTTTGTGCGTAAAATATCACATTTCATATCAAAAAAAAAAAAAAAAAACTGTAAACACTAAACATACATACCTCAACACTTAACTTAAATTCAAGATTATAAATACACAATTTGCAATAATAGTCAATAGTAATTGAATAAATATATTTATTTTATTTGATATTAGATTTAAAATAAGTATATAACCGCTTCACTATAGATACAGTATAACCAGTATAGATGTTAAAATAATACACCAACTTTGAAAGTTTTAAATCCTCGCTCAAAAATTTTTTTTTTGAACAACGTTAAAATAACTAAAATTTTGAATTCTTTTTTTTAAATACCTCATTTTTAACATTAAATGTACAGAAAAATCTCACGTTTATAAATTTATTTTAGGTTTTAATTCCAGTATGAACTACTTATTGGAAATCTCATATACAATTTTCAAGTTTTATCCACACAAATTAAACATTTTATACATTTTTAACTAGAAAATAGTTGACAAATAAGATAATGACAAATTTTACTAAAATTTAAAATTCAAAAGTTAAAAAAATAAAAGTAACTTATATATTTTTATTTTATCTTTGATATTTTTTAAATACCTATGATAATAATTTACAAAAAAATCTTGTATTAAGTTTCATAAATGTTTTTATCGATACGTATGAAAAAAAAATGATAGAAAATATGATATGCGTATAAATTATGGCTCAAAATTAGAAACATATCTTCAGAATTCTACCATGTATAGAAAATGTCAATATAGATATTAGGTAAAAAACGAAAATATTTACAATAATTGTTTTTAAGTCACATAAAAAAAAATAACACCAAAAACTACTCTTAAAATTAAAAAATATGTATTTTTACTGCTCCAAAAAGTGATAACAGAAAGAAAAAGAACACAATATCATCGCTCCGCTACAAATCTAAAATATACATGACACATGTATACCAGCCTTAATAGCTTTATTATTGTAGTAAAATTTTATAATACACAAATTATCTTCTTTATATGTTATATCTATTAGTTATTCGGTGTTTGAAATCGTTAAATCGATAATTATAGATGGATTTATGTAAATAAATAGTAACTATAATATATTTATATATATATATAAGTAACTAAAGTTATAAAATTAGATAAAATAAAACAAAATAGTAAAAGTAATCAAATCTTAATATTTACATATAAAACCATTTTAACGTTTATTTGGATCATAAAAAAATGCGATTCATATGATACACTCCTTTCAGAAGTTCGATACGTGTTTTTCGAAACCAAACTTTATATAGGTAATTGGATAAATGTAAGTGTGCATATTGCCACGTTGGGGTAGACAATGGATTAATAACAGTTGGACATTAGTACATTAGATACCACTTGTGTTAAACGACTCCATTAACGCAAGATCATGAGGCTAAGCGCGGACAATTCCAGAGGTTTGTTCTTCACGCGAGCACATTATTATTGCCACGGGGTCCAAGCCAGATGGGGAGCCGGTTCTGCCAGTCGACTCGATTCAAAACAAACACTGCAGCGCCCCTCAAAGATTTATTGATATTATTTTTATATCAATTAAATACGTAAAATACGAGAAACGCCTACACAATCATAACAGTGTCCGACGAGAAAATCGATTTCGTAATACAGGGTGGTCTTATTCACAAACGAACTTAACACAAATAAGGTTAAATGTAAATAATTTATCAAGATTTTATTTTACTTTTCTTTAAATTTAAAATATTTTTATAGTTTCCAATACGTAATTAACCGCAAAGGCTTGATAATATGTTCAAAAAACCTAAGTAATGATTTTTAAGCACCTATACGGCAATGCTATATTAAACGTTATTCATTGAGGTAACATTTGAAACTTTTAGTTAAGTCTTAAAAAATAAATAATTCGTTTTTTGACAAACTGAATGGAAATTTAAGAAATAAAGTTGACGTAACAAATGTTTAAAAAACGAAAAATTAAAGTTATCTCAAAGTCAAATCTCTATGATAATATTATATTATAAATAAATATCATGATAACAAAATACTTAGGTCGATGACTTGGCCAGTGGCATATAACATGTTTGAGAGGGAATCGGTGGAAAAAAAACACAATCTATAAATGTGGGTACAAAAAATATGTTTTTTGAAGGTATTTATAATATCATATAGGAAAAAAGGTTAGTAATTAAATCTATATTTATGCATATATTACATTTTCATGTACATAACATTTGGATTATTGAGTTTGTAATAAATATGAATTATAATCATAAATAATAAAACGTATATTTATATTTACTATACTGATGTTATGATATTGTGACTGTAACTATATTTCATACTATATAGTATTATAGTTACACTCCTCGAAATGACAGTTTTTTTAAAACTATAATGATATTAGCTGTTACCGTGACTGCAACTATCACGCTCGCTTTGCTATCGTCATAATATGGATCAAATTTAAGAATCTATATAGTTGTACCAGTCCATTGGTTAAAAGTGGGAAATTTGTATGTTTCCGTTTTGTATTATAATGAAATAAATATTTTTTTATTTTTTTTAAGAATACGAACAACGATATTACAATATTAGGTATATCTTAAAGACTTTTTTAACAAACCATTAACAATAAATATTTTTTGCATCCTTTTCTTTATACGCCTCTGAACTTGTCAGACGAGATTTTAACACAATATAATATTATATACATAACACTAAATGCTGCAGTATACTTTACAATATGTATATTATTTGAAATTCCCGTAACGTAGATATTATTTTAGCTATCACAAGAAAATTATATCTGTATACACACCTATAATAATATTATGACGTGTAATGTTGTAATTGCTAATTTCCTTGTTTGGAATAAAATTGGATTTATTACTGAGACAGTCAGTAACATTTAATTGCACCGGACAATTATTATTTTTTTTCTTTCTATAAATGTACCCGTGTATTTTTTTTTATTCTGCTCAGCTCACTTATTCTCTATCTCTCTCTCTCTCTCTCTTTGCTGTGAGTGTATATTATTATACTGGAAACTATTCGCGGCTATGATCTTCACGATTTTGTACCACATGCCACTGCAGTGAAAATAAATAGGCAACAATGCCACACAATTTTCCCACTGAACAATAATAATAACAATAATGAAATCGGCCGCACTATTTCACTACAACGGCATACACCTACGCGCAAAGTCGTATTATATTACAATATATATTATTGAAATACGCCGCGCGACCAGAAAAGCGGATCGTCGGCGAATCTTACGCAGCACATATTATATATTATACACATAGTATACACACACGTCATGCGAATACTGTACCGACTACTCTATGGGCAACATATTAAACCGTCGCCAATCCACGTATAAATAATACACGTAATAATCATTTATTACCGAACACGAGTTTAAGATTGAAATTTTTTTTTTAAAAGCAGACTTTATACTAAATATTGTTTATTATGCATATATAAGTATACTGTAAAATATTCGGAGAAAAAAAATTGGAATTTAAATAGCTTAGGGATTTAAAAACGTACTAGACAATAATAATTATTATTTGCGTTCGTGAAGACTATTGTTGGTTGTATGGTATAAATTTTAAAGTTTACGATACAAATTATGGAACATTTAACGATGAAAACTAACTGTAATAAAATGTTAACATTGCGGTGTTGGGGAATCCGCACGCACGCCTCAGCGTTGAAAAATATCTTTCAACTTCAAGCGCGTACCCATGACATATACGAATATCTCTTCGGAGCGAATCACTTGCAACGCGTGTACATATATAGTTCGAGTTCCGATAGAGCAATAATTTTCAAGCGCCCAACGGTATCACTGGTGGTTTCCAAACAAATTGGCCGTATCATAATATACACATAAATAACGTATAAGTCTTTATGCTTGCTAGTCCCGGTACGCAAGCGATACACAGTCACATAAATAAAAGGCGCACAATTATTATCGTTGAATACTGCCCGCGGACGTTTACTTGTCCGGGACCACTCGGCGCTTCCGACGACGTCGACCTGGCGCATCCCGGTATACGAAAATATTGTAAAATAGATTTTGAAATATTACGCAGGTACGTACACCGCGACTCGCGGTGTGTCGGAGGAGAGCGCGGCCGTAAAAATAATAAAAAACGATAATAATATACAAATACAAAAGGTAGCCGTGTTCGTTAATTAAACCCGCCGGAATCGAAATCTGGAATTGGTTTCGTGTCGTTTTTTTTTTTTTTTTTTTTTTTTATTTGCTCGGCCACCTCGTCCGCTCCCGCGCCACTCGCGCACGCCGGCACGATATGTATAATAGGTACCAGCTCTATGCGTACGTATACAAACGGTGGGCGTGAACTGAGTATTTTTTCCAATCTAATCGTCGATGATATACACAAACATCGAATCGAATAATATCGTTTCAAATACGGTCAGCGGCGGTATTTCGATATCATTCACGCACCTAAATCTAATTTTATTATTAGATGAGGTACCTACGTCGATATTTATCGCGGTGGCAGCGCAGTGCACGTGATGAACATATACACACATACATAGAAACCTATACCTGCCTACCTACACGCGTACGGGGATCCAAAGACAATTATATCGAAGGGGTATCCACGCAGCAGATTACCGGCGCGGTTTGATTTATAACATCATCACTATATACGGCCGTCCGTTAACAACCTATTAAAAATATGTTACGTGCACGAATAAAGCATAATATTTTATATTGTGTACACGCGTGCGCGCGTGCACACACACATTGTTGCTTATTGTGGAGAAGTACAGCGACTACAAATCACCCGGACGCGCACCCGCCGGCAGCAATTTCGTTTTCTCTGGGTAGGTATACGGCGGCTCGGCAGCGTTTTTAATTTCGTAATTCCGCGAACACGTCCAATCGACTTCGTTCTAACTCGAACCACCTCCGACGTAAGATCACAACAACGGCACGGATATCATCGCTACAGATTGGGGAGGTTCCGTCGTATTATATGCGCATTGATATCCAAAACATTGTATAGGTAGATACGACATAACACGTCATGCTAGTTTAATGCATATAGTATATTATTTATATTAAATTATATTATAATTGAACAACACAGTATTATATTTGAACATTAAATACTAGCACAATAGATTTTAAACTAAAACAACATTGTGCAGCAAGTATCTCTGTGTTGTATGTTGATATTATTTTTTCACACAATATACATTTAATATGATTGATCGTAATATTACACGGAATCAAAATTCGTAACGCACTATATATTGGTTAGAGTTATTATAACGTGTAGATATTTTTGTTGTAACTCATTATTAAAAACATTTCATATAGTTTGGAGTCTGAAAACTATATACAAGAACATGTTTAATTTCATGTAATTTAACTTTAGAGAATCGATCGATTGTAAGATATTGTACTCCTATTGTACATATTAACAAAACGAAGAGTGTATATTATATTACATACTTGTTTGTATTAGTAAATAGTTATTTATTTCGATATTTTTAAGAAAAAAATAACGTTTTGATAAATGTTTGTTGTGTATATTATTCTTATTTTATACACAGAAATGTTTAGTATTCATTAACATATTGTTTTTATAAACGTAAAGCGTACGACACTTTCAATTCGAAAATCGTATTTTCAGGCTAGTACTTTCAAGCGTCTGGTGACCGTTGTATAAACACGCATCTTTAGTTTTGAGATTGAATAAATTTGCATCGTAAACGCATTAAAAAATATACAACAATAATATTCTGGGTGAACAAAAAAAAAAAAAAAAAAAAAAAACAGGTATTTCTTCGTGCGATGAATTTCCGATCGTATCCGGCGAGGTGGCGCCAGGGTGCCGCCGCCTGATTTGGGTTTAAAGTATTATAACGCACCGATAGGTATATTGGCAGTTATTAACTCACAGTCAACTGAATGCATTTGTGTCTGTTTATATATATATATTTATAAAAATTTGTTCGAAGGGGTAAATGTTGAATGCGATTTGTATATATACGAAACCCGGCTTTTGATATATTACGACGAATGACGTATGCATGTGGTATAATTAAGTACAGGTTTATACCTACGAACCCTGCAGAAAAAAATTAAAAGATCCACGTGGAGTCATGCGTTATTCGTTTCCCACGAACCGGACCACGGTAAACGCAAACGCGGATCGTCCGGACGTATTCTGCAATGTCGATGGGGTGCAGTAGTGTAAGCCGTGGCTAGCGGTGATGGTGGTGGTGCGAACAAGACGTCTTGAAGACGTGCAGTTTGCTTGTTTAAACCCCAAACAAATTGCGCGAACACGGAACGCGACACTTTTGCGGAGAACGCGAGTTAATTAGTATAAAAAGGCCACGTGATCTAATACGGCGTCCTACTCGCCGCTCGCTCCATCACGACTACCGAAACCAACGCATTTTTATATGCGTGTATGCTCGGCGTATATAATAACATGATATACGACCGTCTAATTATGACACACATGGCGAGAGCATAAAATCCCTCTACACAACCTCCTGCTCCCCCCCTGACTTCCAGGGTTGGACACGTCGGCGGCCGTGTATACGTATAGTAATCAGAACTCCAGAGCTGTGTTTTGACTTGTTTTCTGCAGGTTTAATGGAAATTCTCGACACCGTCGCGCGGGGAGATGATGGCTAGTTAATTAGTGGTGAACGGGACGCGCGCGCGGTCGAGCAGGGACTATTACTGTAGAGCTGAGTGTGTTAAATATGTGAGTTTTAATTATGCGTACAATGCTCGTTTTGAGCTTACGTGGTGTGGAAATATATATATATATATATATTATTTAAACACGTACAGTAGTCAGATGTCAAGTATGTGTATATGTGTATACATATATATAATATTATGATATAGTCATATTTCGAACCGGACGAATAGAGCACTCGTGCGTGCGTGTAATGTCGTCCTTCACCCAGTCGAAAACAGACGGAAATAATATTTTCGTGTCCTCTGCTCTTTTAGCGTCATATAATACTCATAACGATACAAATACAACCCCCCTGCAGGCAAAAACCATAGTACTATACTAATTAGTAAATAATATACGATACATAGGTACCTATATGTACAAAATAGCCTATATATAATAATATTACCGTGTTATTGTTATGTACTGTTTATTGTTACGACGATGATGACTGTGACTATAATATAGCACGTATCATAGATATATCGAAATTCATCGTCGTTGTCGTATTGCGTTTTCGGTTCACTAATTGTGCGCGAGGCCGCAGGCGCAAGGAGTATATGGTGAAAACATGTACCACAATGTGGAAATGGAAAATATGACGTGTTCTCCTCGGGCTACCGTTTTCCGAAAATGTCTTATGAAATTTTAATCGTTCGAATAATATAATTACGGTTAAACTTAACGAGTGCACTGCACGGTTCACCGGAATTGCGGCAACGATGTATTTTGCAGCTCTGTTTAACACAGCGCACATCTTATAAATATAACATAATAATATGTACATAAATATAATATGACAGCGAAAAAAACCTAACGAATGTGATGTAAGTAAACATAAATCGTAATTACAGTAAAAGTTAAATGTGTTTAAAAATCATCTACAAATCGGTTATATATCTTGTCGTACGTCAGCGATAGGCAGATGACAATTAATGCTGCTATTCGTCGTCATCAAGTACGAATATGATTTATTGTATAAGAATGTATCATATAAAAACACGATTTCTTTTATACATACGGTTTAATGAATCGTAGAAAATCTTAATATGACAAGAGTATTAAACACAAACTAAATTGTTGATGAGTTAAGAAATTTTCATAAAATATTCATTGAGAGACATATAAATTTATTTTACAAAAACCATTTGTATAAAGTTTATAATATGCCTATTGTTCTTACTGCTTACCAACTGTTAAAATAAATTGAACAATACGTATGCTTCCAATACGTTCATAGGATTTAAAGTTTTTCTCTTAAAAATCAAAGTAAATATAGGTAAGCCATAAAGTGAGTTAAAAACTATATATTTCATCTAATGCAGTTTATATACCTACTTCACAAATCACGCGTCAATGATTTGCACTTAAAAATGCAATTAGGGTCAGGAACTTTTTCTATGAAACGTCGGAATGTAATTTGCAGGCCGTTTAATGGAACGTTAAGCACTGACAAGTAAACAAACACCCAAGGGGATTCATCTTTCATAAAATATCCCCGTCAAATATCAATCTGTCTAATTTATAAATCAATTACGCGTAATATATCTTTACTTTGACTCCTTAATAATTCCACCTTCATAACCTAACCTATCATACATAGGTACCTCAGTATATTTTTATATCAGAATTTTTATGCTCTCCTGCGGTATGTTCCACCGTCTATATTAATACGTATGCTACCAAATTTGAAATAACTAAAATAGAATAAAAATACACGAGCATGTTTTTTTTCAGATTAATTAAAAATGTCACAGCATTTTCATAGAGTTATTAAATTAAATGAATAATAAGTCACAATATTGATGCAATTGTGAAATATCGAAATATAATGTTTTTAATATTAAATTATCATCAGGAAACCAATTTCCTCTAGTAACTCATTGACGTAATATAAGTAATCTATCGCATTATTAACATTCATTCTGCAACTATTGAGCAACAAGAAATCATCCAATTCGGCAATAACATATCGAACTCGTTTTACAGTATGTTACTATAGCTATAAAGTTATAGGTTATAATATGTGTACATTATCCATACATCATGTCATGTGAACGAATTTATGATATTATACAATACATATATATTTTTTTTTACCAATAGCATTCCACGTGTCTGTAATATCATAAAAGCATATACGACGACAAGTATATTTTTTTATAATTCACAAACTTGTTTCAACGAGAACATCAATTTTTTTCAATTACATATTGTTATTCCACGAACGGTAAAGATCGGCATTTATTTTTATGATTTT
Source organism: Melanaphis sacchari (assembly GCF_002803265.2). Lineage (NCBI taxonomy): Eukaryota > Metazoa > Arthropoda > Insecta > Hemiptera > Aphididae > Melanaphis > Melanaphis sacchari. Next base: position 211,758 of record NW_020270526.1, on the reverse strand, counting down.
TGCCTCGCATGAATCGTCCTACATAAGTCAGTTTTTACAATTAATAATTCGGTAATTAACACCAATCTCTTTGATGTACAACAGGAGTTATTGTGCGTTTTTTACTCCTCATAGAATACCAAGAAAAATGATGTCTGCATTTGAAATTAATAAATCAATCGACATTTATCTTTAGTCCAAACTGATTGATTGTTTATAGCCAAAAAAAATTGGTACCTTTACCTACATATTCATAACATTGTTCTTTTATTCAATTTAATATTTATGTCATGTCAAAAGAATAGAAGATAATATTTTACTGAGAATATTTGCCGTTTTTTTAAATTTTTTTTTTTTTTAACAATTGTCTTTTTAAGATACATGTATGTTCCCGTATCCTAAATCGAGAGTTTGAATAAAAATAGTTGTTTATAAGGTTGATTGCCAAAAACCAACGGACAACCGTTAATAATAATATTATTTCGGTGTCGTAACACCGAAGCTACTACTACGTATAAAATACATTGGACGACGGCACGATGGACGGCGATTAGTCAGTGCCAAAATGTCACGCGGTATAAAGTAGACGACATTAAGTCGTACAACGGAAAGCACTTGTAAAACACAGCTTGTTAACCCTCTCCCCATGCAAAGATACTACTCGGGAAAAAAATATGAGCTGTTCTACATGTGCAAGTCTTCCAATACTCTCCCCATCACCTTCCCTATCTTCGTATGCTATTTTAAACCTACCGATATTAAATGGTTAATTAACTCCGATCGTGTAAAACAGCAGTGGCTACTTGCTCCTCGCAACAATTTTGCTTTGGCACATTTCACTAAATTATATTATAATACATACGAAATTTGTACTCGGTATATGCAAGCATGTGTAATACAGCAACAAGCAATCGGCAATACTAATGCATTTCATATACGAACAAATGTATCGTTCACGTATAACATCGAGTCACAATGTTAAAGCTATAATGTGTTAGAACACCATTTTCTTTTTTTCGAAATGACTTATTATCTCTACAACAATACGAAGCGCCAGACCTTGTTATTCGAAATATGTCACGATTTGTAGAGCTACAGTATAACAGCATAGTTGTATTAACCACTAGACTGATGAACAAATTATAAAAATTATAGATAATATCTTTAATTATACATCTTATTTTTATATTTTACCAGAGAAACAATGTCGCCAACACGTGTTTTCTGACAAAAATGATAAAATTGTATTGAAAATGTTATTCATGTTTGCACGTGACATGCGTTGACAAAAAGTATAATGTATATGTATCTATTCAGATGTCATATAATTATCATACATCTTATAAACAATACGTTTTTACAAACGGTTTGTAAGAAACCACGTGTACAATTCTGACACGTTAAAAATAAATACTAGTTTTACCTATTTTTATAGTTAAAGAATTTTAGTATTAAATTTGAATGATATAAATTTGTTTTCCTTCTAATACAAAATTTGGCTTATTTAAATAATAGTTGCTTAAAAATATAGCTGTAAATAAAACTTATTTCAGATTTACTGTAACTTTGAATATTACAAAATTAAATTTTAAAATAATATATTATTATCATTACAATTATTTTAAATTTATAATACCTATATAGGTAAAATTTGAATGATTATCAGATATAATAGGATAAATAGGATATCTTATTTTAATGTTCCAGGACGATTCACGTTTAAATATATTTAAAAAATAATAAGAACATAAAATATGTCAATAAACATAACTTTAAATTAAAATATACAGATTAACATTACATAGAGTATCTACTTAACACCAAATTTTAGATATAATTAATTTTAAAAAGTATTATTTGATTGAACAATTCCTACTTAATTCTAGAATGTTTTGGACAAAGTAATTATAATTTCACGATGAAAGTCGATCCAAAACACATGTCAAAAAAAACCCTAAACATACATAGTTAAATCTTAAGTCAACCAGACATGAGTCAAAACGTAAAATAAGGTAATAATTTAGTGTGGACATACCCTTCTTCTCAAATAACATACAATTCTTGAAAAAGTCAACATTTAAATACACTCTACAAATTGTATCTAAATATTCTTCTTTAAACTTAAAATATTTTTTTTCTTTTACTCTATATCTATTTTATATATTAGTACTATACTTAATACTTATATTGGAAATAATTAAAATATAATTCATGTTCATAATGTTTCATAACTTTGCATAGTTTCAATGAACATATAATTAATTTATTAATTTTAAATTTTAACAGAAATATGAAAAAATTTTAATTTCAAACATACATTTTTGGTGTTGAATCATTAAGTTAATTATTAAACATATTGAAAAAACACATTGTATTTACAAGTTTAATAGATTTTAAACTTCTAAAGTAACCATTTTTTGTAAATAATTTAGTAATTATCTCAAGTATTTATAGTATTAAAGTATAAAAATAAGTTTTAAATCCTTATTTTTTAAAATCTTATTTTCGATTTCAACTTTAATATGTAACTATTAACTAGAAGTAATATGTTTTAAAATAAAATTTACTATGAAACTAATTTACAAAAATATTAATTATCTAGACACTTTTATAAAAATATCACATTAAGAGCAAGATACATTTTAAATTTGTTAAAATAATTGTTAAAAAATAAATCATTGTTAACTACAGCATAATTGAAAAAAATTACAACTGTAATCATAAAATCCACCACTATAAGTAATCAAATCAAAATAAATATAGTATTTAATTCCTATTTATTTAAAATTGATTTGGAAACTACAGAGACCAATGCTGTACGTTTAATATTCAAGAATACTCAACAGAATTAACAGCAATACGAACAAATAAACGTAGGAAAATCGTATATACATGTAGTATGTTTACCAATGAATTGCAATGAGGTCCAAAAACAGTCGTTCGGATAAGACGTCAATGAGAACGGAAGAAGGGGTAAAAGAAAAATAAGGGCTGGTTAACGCCTTTCGCTTTCCCCCTCTCATCCTTTTGACACCCATCCTCACAATCACACTAGGGGGTCAATGGTGGTATTTTCGGGAACGAGTGGAGTAAATAATATAGGGGGATGGGTGTGTTGCCGAAAAACCATAAATTGGCGGTTTCTCCGCACAACCAATTTATTTGCCGGATAGGCGGCAGCAGCGGCCGCCAGCGAGTATAGCACGCGCGCTGCTCACTCGCACACAATACGACACGACAACAGATGCAGACTCGGTGTAAAACAAAGGTCCCGCGAGGGCGAAGAGGAAGAGTGTGGCTGCGGATTAAAAGGGTTCGTTGGAGAAGACGGATCGCACTATGACCCGCCTATTCGCTTTGTGACAGCCTCTCCCCGAGGACCATAATAATATATCACCGGCACGCGCTTGAACCGTGTATAATATGTATATATATATATATATATATATATGCACGTAAACATATATCTACACTACTGCTGCTATGGCTCTGCTATCACGCGTGGTCTCGAGTCAGTGATAATAATATTGAAGTTTGAAGGGTGTCAGAAACGCGTACGGCCACTAAAATAATGGACTTGTTGTTTTTGAAAGGGAACCAAACCATACATTTCCGTTTGGTGTGCCTAAATAAACAACAACAGCCAAACGTTTAATGAATTTTCGTTTTTATAGATAAAAAAAAAACCCCTATCACCACGATTTGCGATTAAGTGTTCTGTAAGTCGTTTAATTTTTCAAATTGCCATAATCCACAATAATCTGTTGGAAACGATTTTTTTTAAGTCCAAAATCTCTGTAAGTCCGTTAATTCTAAATTGACAGATTGATTCTGTAGTACAAAGCCCTACTTAATTGATGTACTTATTGAAAAAACTAATTACTGAAATAAATCAAGTACCAGAAATTTTCGAAATTAAAAAATATATATAAATAATTATATATATTTCTATTTTACATTTATGTTTGAAAACAAACTAAACACAATAATGAGTCAAAAATAATATCTTGGTAGACATTTAATAACAGATAATTTAATTTAAAAATTAATAAAAAATAATGTTAACCCAAGTATTAACAATTAATATTGTATCTGTGTCTACTGTCTACATATAACCAAAAATGAGTAACATAATATATTGTATAGTAAATAGTTAAAACTTTTTTAAATAAACCTAACCCTTAACAACAACCATTATTCATAGATAACTAGTCAAAGGTGAATCTTTCAACTAACAGGGCAAACTACATTATTTTAGGTCAATCATGATTCATAACTTGCTTTTATTTGTTCAACAGTTAAGTGACTTTTAAGAAAATTCGCAAACATAAATTAGAATTAATTTGAAGTATATATATAACGTAAGATTCTTATATTATTATATATAATTTTCCAAAACACCATTAGGTGTTTTGGTTAGTATTAGTAATAATGAACAATATGATTTTGTCATATCTCAAAATTATAATTCAGGTTTACAAAAAAAAAAAAAATTTAGACAGAATATTTAATATATCAGCTAAACTTCTATTCAATTAGAATCCAATAATCAATAGTTTTAATAAAAAATAAAATAAAAGTATATGCTATTAATAGTAAATTTAAATTAGTATAAACAATTATAACAGAATTATTAAAATATACTAAACTTAGATTTAATATTTTTAAATAAAAATTAAAAATTTTACAAGAAAAATTCTGAATAAATATTAAAATAAGTACAACCAAATGAACACAAGAACACAAAGTTTTCAGTCACAAATAAATTAATTTAATATTCGTTAATTTAATACTTCACTCAAAATATTTTAAGTATATTCAAAAAAATGATTAACTAATTGTAATATCATATTTCTGGAATTTTCATGCAATTAAAACATTTTAAAATACAGCTTACCGTTTTAATGCCTCATAATAGTCAACAGCATTATTAAGTCATTAATATACAAACAACATATTATATAGACCACATAAATAGTTAGTCGTAATTAGAAATCAAAATCAAAATATATATTATATAACCAAGTACGTATACATAGAGTAATGTATACATAATTATTATTTATTAATATACTCGTTTTAAATAATGCATTAAGACACCACGAATTATATTTTACAGTAAGTTATTCAATGTTTCAGTCTTTTATTTTAAATGTATAATCAAATCTGAATAATTTTAATCTGAAAAACAATGTAATTTATATACCTAATAATAATTTATTATATTATATTATTTACTTAGCGATTCACTAATTATAATAATAATATACTAACATCATTTATAAAGTTTAACAATTATACGTAATAGATACCTATTTTTTTAAAGAATAAAAAAATATTTTACTAGAAATTAAAATTTCTGTCATAACCAAAAACAAAAAAAAAAAAAATATATTATTTTACGTGATAGTTAAATTTAAACTATTTGTATAGATTCACCGCATTGCTTTATTAATATATTCTAACGATGTTTTCATACAACAAACGAGTTTGGTAAAATGTTAATATCAATAGGAAGTGTAAATCAAGATTTGTGGTTCAATTAACGTTGTTAACCCTTGTCTCCCCTAATTTTGTTACGTCAGATGTATAGAATTTCAAAAACGTTTTAACATGTGAACATATTCTATGCAAACTATTTACCAATTCATTATATGAAATTTAATTATAATAAACATATTGGCCACCTAATTTTGCGAACAACGGACGAGACGGAAGAAGGCGTGTATAGTTTATTGTGAAAATCAATGGTATCCGTGGTTTGTTTGGAAAGGACTGGCCGACGGGTGGTGGTGGCGGTGATGGTTGCATTTTGGGAAAACCGTGTCCAGCAACGGCGGCGGAATTAATTGAGACCCATGTACGTCCCGGAGGCATCCTAGAGGCCGAATAATATTATTATACACGCGAACTGTACTACCCGTTGGTATTATTCGATAGTACATTGGCCGTAAGCACAGTAATGGGCAAGGGGAGTTAGGTATTGTATATTATAGTCAGAGGGATGACAGCAGACTTGTTTTGCGGTGGTTGGCAAGAGATTCCCGCCTTTTGGCACAGGTCCCCCGGTTTTCGGGCCCGGGCATTAATTAAAATATCCCCGGGTCCGGCATTTTAATCGCAGGGGACAATTCCCCCCCTCTTCCTCTTTAACACTGTTTTCACCACACTACAGAACTCTATGTCCTCGGGATGATTTAATTATTACGGGTGTTACGGGTGTGTGTGTTTGTGTGTATTTATCGGCCACACAAAGAGAAACGAGGTCCCGGCCGTCAGGATCAATTTACATTTCGGGATTTGCATATTCAAAGCCAACGATTTTGATTATCAAATTTGTTGCGCACCGTATATATATATATATATTATACACTATGTATATTCATCGCTTAAATCTACCCAACCCGGAGACAAGTTTTTCCAGTCCCTTTATAATCCGATTGTTGTGCAGACATCCTAAGGTAAAGTGCAACGAAAAGAAATACAATTTTCATCGACCGCTGTCAAGTTGAAATTTCGATAACATTTGTTAACATAAAGCCTTTAGTATAAGTTCATATAAATCTATAAAAATTTAAGTTATAAACCGCATGTTTTTTTTAGAATAAATAGTCTGTTATCTTTATCGCAATATTGAGTATTTTTTTTTTTAAATAATTTACAGCAGAATACTTGACATTATTAAAAATAATATATATACAATACAGGGAAATTTAATAATATTCATTAAAAATTAATTTGTTTAATTATTAAGATCCCTGCACAAAGTACGATAAATCAAATCAAAAAATAAACTTATTTAAATTGCAATTAATTTAATTTTGTGTACTATCATTTATCATACAAGATTAGAAGACACATAAATAGGTATATAAGAATATTTATACAATCAAAATTGTTATTTAAAATATAATATATAAAATAGTATACCTACTATATAAACCTAAAATCTGGGTACCAAAGTTAATTTAAAAGTTAACTTAAATATTATATGATGTATTTTATATTATAAAATATAACTGACGAAATTATGATCATACAGATTAAAATTAAAAATTGATCAAATAAAATAAGTATAATAATATAAACACGTGTTTTATACATTTTCATATACAAGAAATCGTATAATGCTTAATCATAATAAGTTACACTGATTATGTTTCGTTACTTATTAAAAACCTATATCACACACACACACACACACACACACACACACACACACACACACACACAAATACATCATACGTATAATATGTAAAATATAATAGTATATTATTTACTATATAGTAAATTGAAACTTTAGAATTCATTTTAATGATCACTGATCAGTTGCTACACCCAACTATTATAATTCCATTGTTCTTTTATCAATAAAATCGTAAAAACAATAGAACTTCACGATAACGATCAAACGTTTCTATCAAGTCTAAATTGGCTAAATAAGCATCTTTATAGGAAATAAGTGGCCGGCTGTTTCTATAAACTGAATATATTGTACATAATATAATACAATACAATATAAAATAGTAATAAAAACATGTCTATATATTTAATAAAATCTAATTAGTAAACCTAAATTATTTGTTTTTTTTATTATTAAAATTAATGTATAAAATACCTTATCAGTTCTAGATATATGATGAAAATAAGTTATACATATACTTCTTTTTGCTTTAAATGTTATCGTGAACGAATTGATAATTTTCAAACATTTAATTGATTATTTATTATTATTATTATTATTTTTTTTTTTTTACCACAAAATAATACCTATAATCTATAACTTACACACAATTTTATTCACGTTAATAATATACATTTACATATGTATTGTATGTTTTTTGAATTCAGATATTTTTAGTTATTAAGTATACTTATAAATCCCTTCTCCTAAATACATTTCTTTACCCATTTCTAAGAATAATACACTGTTAGTCATAAGCTATAATAATAAAAAATAACCTTACCTTGAACTTTGCAATTCCAGAATTTTCAGAAGCCAGTTTTGCCAAAGCTTGATAGTCACATTTTGCTGATTTGACAACCCATTCTTTAGTCTTGGGGTCCAACTGCTCAAAATTAATGATCGGTTAAAAAGATAATTATCCAATGCATACTTTACACTTACCGATGTCATAGAAATAGTGTCTTCTTCGTCTTTATCGTTCTGTAAGAAAACAATCAAATATGCGTAATAAGTAATGGCATAATCTAACATAATATTAAAACAGTTGAACTATGATTTGTGAACTCGAAAACATTGATCAGCAATTAAATTAACTTGCGTATTTTCATCAGCATATTGCGTATTTATGACCTCGATACATTTTTTGACACATAGACACAATGTTTATATATATATATACACACATTATATATATTTGGCTATTTGCCCCATGCCCCCTGTTTATATTTTAAACCCTCTTTTTTCTGGCCGCCAGTTATTAATTACTCTAATAGCCAGTAGGGAGAGAATTTCAAGACCTCTTTATGTTGTCACTCTATTAATCTTCGGAGGGCGCGACGACCAAGAGATTTATGGTTTATTCTCTATATTTTATATACGAGAAATAGTTGGTTTTAGTATAAATACGAGTACGTATAGAGCGCAACAGACATTTTTATACTATATTTATAAACCGGCTCAATTATCCAAAATTCTGTATTACATCCTCCAAAAGTAACATGAATAATATAAGTGAATTTATATGATGAACGTGTATAAAATATAATGTTTAAATTGAGAATTAAAAAAAAACAACAAAATACACACATAATGGAATGTCCATAAATAGCTAATAACATCGTGTGAACAAATAATAATCGATGACGTGAAAATTTCGTCATAGTGACCCATGACAAATTTCTTTTAGTTATCGAATGTATGAAGTGAGTTGCAAAAACTAATGGACACGTGTACGATGCACGTGTATTTATAGGGGAGAAAAATATTAAAAGCTAACGTCTTCGAGCGGCGTGCGGACACGCGGCAACAGCGTCGGAGCCGCCGGGCAACTTGTTGCCGCGGATCATTAGATTTTCGCATTGCACTCGAAACCGCACGGTAAGTGGCGGTTTTTCTTTCATATTTTTCCCCCAGAGGCCATATCTCGTTAGTATCATTATTATTATTATAAAATTTGAGTACGGGATTAAAAGTTTCAAAAAAAAATAATAATAATAATGACAACATTATATAGTAATAGCAATATCATAACAAAAAATGCAATGATAGGACTGAAAGGAAAATTATGTTAGAATTACAAATAATAGTAACTCATAAGTATAATATTTAAAAAAAAAAAATATTAATAAAAAATTGTAAATAACTATCTACATAATTTTAGATTATTTTATTTAGATTAATATCAGCAATACTTGGTCAGAAAAAAAAATTAAATATACTTATTATTGAATATGAAATAAATAATAATTATTTAACATTTAATAGTATTTCTAAGGACCAAAGTATCTCAATTCAAATATGTATTTTTTATCTAGAAGTATATAATATATCATATAATCATATATAAAATATACATTCTGTAATTCGACGACCAATTTTACAGTATTAATGTATATCTTTTCAGATAATATTTCTGAGTAAATACTCATAAAAATATCTTGTTAATAATTTTTGTAACATTTAACTGAAAATGTTATGATAATAATTGATAACATAACAATATAATTACACATATTTTTAATAATTATATTCAAACCAGTTTAATATCAATTAGACAACATAAAATTATCGAAATAACTATGTTCATCCATTAATATTTAATACAGTATCTATTTAAAATTAAACACAAATACATATATATATATATATATATGTGTGTGTGTGTATGATAATAAATTGTAATAACAAAAAAAAAAAATCAACCGACCTAAATAATTTATTTGATCTTGAAGAAAATACAATGCAAAACAAAAGTGCAAGCTTTTTACCCTTTAAATCTCTATTACTATGTTCAATTAAAATATAATGAATTCTATTACGATATCATAAATATAGTAAGACCTTAACCCAAAATTGTATAGAGTTAAATACATTTTTGATTTAATTCGAGTATTTTACACTTATATTAGCCTGCCATATACACAAAAAAAATATATATATATAATGTTCATGATTTTTTATTTGTATAACCCAACAAAAAATGATAATATACATTTTTTACTTTAAAATATAATATTAATATTACCACTAAATGACCTTATAACCATGGTAACTTATCAATTATCATTCAAATGTTTAACCATAAATATCCTGGTTCAATATCCTGATCAAAATAACGAATGTATTTAATTATAGACTTATAATGTAAATAACTGTGTAAGTCACAGTCTGGTAATTTTTTTTTAAAAGATTTCAAAATTCAAAGACATTAGTACTTAAAAATAATTAATAAAACAAAAGTTAGCCTATAAATATAACCAAAAAATATATTAGTTAAAACGTACAATTCTGAATTATTTTATAATAATCCAAGTCTTAAATATTTCGAAAATATAAAATTAAAAGCTTTGAAATAAATTATTAGTTTAAAATATTTAAATTAGCCAATAACTATTGGTGTTGTTAAAAAATAAATGAATATGTTTTATGTTGCTATGAGTTTAAATAATTATCATCATAAGCTAGTAATGATATTTTAAAAATTTAAATTTATTTACTAAATCAAAATACAATTTAAATTATTAAATTATATGGTAGTAGTAATAATGTGTTTATAGATGATAGTTCTATTTTCAAGAAGATAAATATTTTACCTTCATCAAATTTACAGAAATAACATTCTTAAAAATATTAAACACTATTGGAGACGCTATAAATGTTTGGCTTCTATTATTTTAAATGGCTTCTCTATGTGCATAATGCACAAATTATCTGAATTTTATATCCGTCGCCCAAATAATCCCCTCGTGCAATATTAACAGAATCAATATATCATAAGGTTTCGCACAGCCAATAAAACACGCACAATACTGGTAACACTATGACGAATTGATATTCCGCGTTTCAAAACACCTTGTAAGCAAAATCAGTAAAACTGAACTGTAATCCAATTGATAAATAAATTTAATATTGAAATAAGGTTTCGATTTGAATTTACCCCAACAAGATATCTACTAGGTATTGATTTAGTTTATTGTTATACCAACATTGTTCAGGGAATAATTTATTACGACATAGCACCTATTAATAGGAGAGGAAAAGAGGTAATTTAAAATAAAATAATTGCTTGTGTCCATAAATCACGAACAATATAGTTGAAAAGCTGTTCAACCGTCTGATGTCAAATGGTTTTAAGATTTAAATAAATCTTGGCCGAAAACTACGTTTTGATAATTTATATATGTAATGGCAAGATTATATATTTTTAATTTAATAACGGCAATTTGTCAAAACCGAAAAAAATGTTATCTATCAAACGTTGTATTAAATTTAATAAAATATTTTCATTTTTTTTTTTTTTTTGTAATTTTGCCAATATTTTATTAAAGTAACACTTTTTTAAGTTCAACATATCAAAAAAATATCTGATAAGCGAAATATATCAGACAACTCATAAGTTATTTAAAATTTTTAAATAATAAATGTCTATTTATTAAAATATATTCTACCGACGACGAGTGCAATAAAAATCACAAACAACAAAGCAACATTTTATATATACAAGCACATACACAACTATAGATAATAATCATATAATGTAGACAATTTGTTACCCAACTACCGCCTGAAGATGCACCTTAATGTTAGTTGTAACATAAATGTTCTCTAATTGCAGAGAAAATAAACAGAAGATAATAAGAAAGTTAATAAAACTATACAATTATTAACATTGATGAGACAATTTTAAAACTATATGTTTTGTTCGCATCAATTTTTTTTCTTAACGATATATATTATTCTTACAACTTAAAACTTATTAGTGTTCTTCGTTGGACCGTGGGAATATTTAAAAACCTAATCTTTCAAAGTAAATTTCATAATAACGCATATAACTACTAATGAAAATGTTTACTAATAAAAATTTTTTTTTCAAATATGTATTTAATAATTTAAAATGTAACACAATAAATTAGGATAGAAAAACATTTAGCTCTAATAAAACTATACATTATGTACTCATACCACTATAGCTGTACTTAATAGATTCATTCAATTACTACAACGCATACAATGAGAAGAAATATATATTACAATATAGATAACGAAATAAATTTTTCAATATCATGTGATTTATATAACATTATTCTACAACAAATTGAATTATATAGTTATTTTTTAATCCTTAATTATCCGTTAGATGCCAAATAAGTAATAACTCTATGAACTTCAATAACTCACCAAGTTGCATATTTTTGTATGTGAAATATTAACAAACATCTTCTCATCATCATATCTATTTTGTACTACATTCAAATCGTTTTTTTTTATGTCTTATCGAAAGCCACTTATTAAAAAAAAAAAAACTCCACCACATATTTTAAAAGTTAATTTAACTTCTTACTGAATAAATACAATAAAATAATGAATAATCGATCAAATACGTTGAAAACACTCAATGAACTATAATATTATGATAATTTTCTTCAGAAATAAGGCATAAGCTACGTATGACATTATCTAATAAAACTATAAAAAAACAAAAACGTATAATAATTATCAAAATAATGATTTAAATCATTATATTATATGGTATATCTTAATGTTTAACGTTTAAATATGACTAATCAATGTTATTTGTTGCATTAACTACTTTAATAACAATATTTTATTAATCGTTGTTTAACGTTTTTGATATTTTTTTCACATACACATATATATATACATATTATATATACAAATCTAATAAAATAAAATCCATATAGCCAATAAAAATTAAAAAATGAATTGTAATTGTAATTACTCGCATCACATATATAAACTTAAAAGAAAATATATGATAATGCGGTACATATAAGGATAATTTTACATTTAATTTCTTGAAAATTTAAGAATTAAGAGATACAATGAAATGAATAAGTTAAACGATATAGGTGGTACGTATAATACTATAAAAGTATAAAACTGTAATGAGAATAATAAAATCTTAGAAATAATAAAATTAATATTATTTGTTTGTTTTTCAAATTAATAATAAATAATAGCAATCAACTGAATGGTTTAACAATTTAATATACCCATTACATCAAACTACATATTTTTCAACATGAAACGAATAAAATAAAATCCATTAACAGCAGAGACAACACCTTTGTTGGCCAAAGAGCCACAGTTTCATTAAAAATAATAATAATTCAGTGTTCATATGTTTTTAAATTTTTTTTTTTTTTAAATTTAATTTAACTTAATTGTTATTTATTGGTAGAAAGTAATTTATTAGCCAAAATTAATGCACGTTACTGTTGATTATGAAGAGTGTATGTATAGGTATGTATTCAAAGCCTGTTATGTATATATGTCTCTTGACACAGAGAAAAAAATATACACACATATCCTCGGGAATACACGTTTTAATGATTACAATGGGTATTTTTCTGTAAAAAAAAATACGCGCGTATATATAATGTGACGGTAGCGGTGTATGGAACTCTATACTAATGAATGTTACACTTTTCTCTACCCCCGCCGCCCCAAATTTCAATCGAGTTCATTAAGTCCCGCGGTGTATTTAATTAATTAAAATTATCCGCTCTAGGTGGCCATGACGTGGACAATAAATAACAGTGGCTATGGCCCTTTACCAATAAATTATATAAACCGAATGTTGGGAGTGGACTTTGCCATAATGTGTCACCGACCGGCAGCAACGTCGACGACTATGGCAATGATGGCGTGCACTAGCATATAATATTATTATGAATAACAACGGTAGTAGTCGGTCATGTTAAACGGAAAATTTACTGGAAAGTGGAAAGCTCATCGTCCGCTCAATAATAATAATTATGATAATTTATAACAATAATAATAACGACCATACAGCGACTCTCTGTTTTGAATATCAAATTCGTATGCTATTAATTCGAAATAACACATAGATAATATGCGTATATATATTATATTGTACGATGGCGTATAATATGATGGCAGAAAACGTAACAAGCGCTCAAGTGCACCGACACCAAACGGAACGTCCTAAATACGACACAAACACTACATACACGCGGGTTAGAGAGTGGCAGCCGGTGGCAGCAACTTACGGGCGCGCATTGGGGTATGTTTTATACGGTTTAGCTTGGCTGATTTATAGCTCATCGTCCCCCATGCCCACCCACCCAGCTGGCTTGCACTGATTTCATAATAAACTATATTATATATTGTATACATGTTTACGATTTTTTTTCTTCTTTTAACTAACCCGATGTTTATATAGAAAGGAAACTGTTTCATTTTTAATGAGAGCATTACTTGTATATACTTATACGGATGCAGTAATTTTTAGTCAACCATTATTGTGACGATGTTTTTGAGACTATACACTATACACAGTACACACACACACACACCGAGCGGATAACGCTCATGAAAAAGACGAATGATCACATAGAAATTTAAACCCTACGTGCATACTTTAACAGTTGGCAAATATCCAAAATGAATATTAATTTGTCATATAGATCCAACACAATATTAAGACAAAAATATCTAAAATAAATTCATTATAAGCTTATAATTAATATTGAGATCTCAGCCGAATGTTTAAAAGCAGTAATTTGTTTACGTTATTCAGACCAAATACATTATTTTCTTTGGTTAAGCAGGGAGTGGTTTATGTTTTAAACATTTAACATTCAGCCAATAATGGTTGAATTATTTAAAAGTTATTTAAGTATACGTCTTATATATAGTACCTACTTAAATTAATTATCAGTTATATAGTCAAGTCATAGTAATTAGTTTTTGAATCACAATCAAATAACTAAAATCTTAATTGTCTAAATAATTTGAAGGTTTTTTATTGCAATTCAAAAATTACTTAATAAAATGTATTAATTAAATTCAATAATTACGTTGAATAATACAAAATGCATTACCCGACTTTGCCCGAAGAAAAAAGTAATAATAAATAGAGTACCTAATATTCTTAAAAATAAACTCTTTAACTTACAACAAGTAAATTTAAATAATTATAATAACTAATTTTTTTCAGTGTAATCAATGGCCAACAGAAATTTAATTTTTTAAAGACAAAATGTGTATAATATAATATGTTTTGTGCTATCCTATAAAGTTTGAATTACGGTATAAAATGTAGCCAAGATCATTCCTTGAAAAATCCTCTACGTACTTCTGAAAATACCAGAAAAAACGATTCAGATATTACGAAGATTAACCCTGGCATACAGATAGACACTTCAATTTTTTTTATGTGAAATATTTAAAAACGTTATATAATATATATCATACTACAGCAAAAAACAATAATGGATAATAGCTATTAGGTAGCTAAAAAAATAATATTTTATTTTTAAATGAAATTTACAACCCATGGCACAATGAGTAAATTATTAGCTAAAATTAAATTTAAAAACATTCATCACATTATTAAAATTTGTAATTTAATTAGAATCTCACTAATATAAAATATTAAACTAGAAGTGATGTTATTATCTTCATAAATAAAAAAATATATATAGTTTTTAATGATCAATTGAATAAGTAAAATTTAAGTAATAATATGTGTTGGTACATTAAATATAATAATTAATACTTCAAAAATCGCAGAATTTTTTAAAACTTATTGCTAGTCCCGCCATACAAAATACACACACTCACACATACCGACATACATACACATCAGTAATTAATTGTTATTTTTTTAATAAATATATTATATCATGATATAATACATACATAATACATTTAACAACCAATTATTATTTCAACAAGTAAAATGTATTATACCTAAAGTTAAAATAATATACACACATATACACAATACACATATATACACTAAAAACTTATTTTATTTTATTGTATGTATATTACCAACTACACAGAAATCTGAATCATTATTTTTTAATGGTAAATATAAATGATTGGTTTTTATAAATTTTCTAATATGGCATCATTTATGAAAATTGATTGGGTACAATTTTATAAACAGTACAGTAACAATAAATTCAATTTGAATAATATCAAAAACCTAATAAAATTAAAGCTTCATATTCATAAAATAAATAACTTTTAAATCAACAATTATAATCTTTGATGGAAGTCAAATATTAAACAATAAATTATCCTAAAAAACACTGAATATAAACCTACTTTCATAAATACAGTCAAATCAATGACTAAATGACCAAAACCTAACTATAACCTATAACTCGTATATTACTAATCCACTATGATTATTCTTTCATAATATTTTTATTTTATTATTCTTTACTATAAAAACCTATGTAAATATTCCAAGAAAAAATTACCTTAAATTCTGTCATTTAAAATAAAATAAAAAATTTTATATTGCTACTAATTTATAATACTAATACAATTTAATATAAATATTATGCAACTACCTTGGTAAATAAAGAAAAAAAGCAGCAATTTTAAATTAAAAAATAAAATTCTCTTTATACTATATTAGTTAAATTAATAATTATGATCAATATTGACCATAAAACAAGCAAAAAAATTATTCTAAATTACCTTTTCTATTTTCTTCTTATTTGGCGACGGTATTTGACTAGCTAAATGTAAGGCATTTTCAGATGCTATCCGGTTGAATTTTTGTGTTCGATCTTTTACACTTATCTGAGGCTGCTGAGGTTGATCATTTTCTTTCTACACATTACATACACGCAAAAGCAAAACACAAAATAATAATGAAATAAGCAAAACACATAAACATAAAAATAATAATAAGCAAGATAATCCGGCTGTGCTACTTTTAACCATTTGAAAACAAATCCGTAAAAAGAGTTAACCAAAACAAAATAAAAAGGATGTTTACTTACATAATTATCCTTAGAATTTACTATAACATTGTCACTCAATTCAATCAATTTAATTTTTTCAGAACTTCTACGCCTAGGAGGAACAGGCGGTGCTGCCTCTTTAGTTGGTGAACATTCTTTAGGCGATGCAATTGGAGAAGGTGGTGGACGATAAGGTGGGGGTTGTCTATAGAATAAAATTGAAAATAAATCACATAGAACACTAATCATAATTTGTCATTCATACCTAGTCGATGGTGATACCATTGGTGATCTTTGTTGAAATCTAGGAGGGTCAATAAGAGAATCTTGTGATAATGAATGATGCACAGAAGATAATCCAGGATAAGAAGTTAATGAAGTTAAAGAAGAAGCTGTGCTCATAGATGGTTCTAATGATAAACCAATACAACCAGCCACTCGAAAGCGACGTTTAAGCATTAAATACTTTTCTCCCTAAAAATTAAAAATAATAACCGTTGTGTGTAATATAATACTAGAATGACTAAATAGTTGTATTACATCTTCTCCACAAATAACGGTAGCCACAGTATTTACAATTTCTTTAAACTTATGCCTTGCTTCAGCTAGAAAACAACAACAACGTTTTTATTAACTATATAATGATAATAATAGTAAGACTTTTATGAACTTACCTCTGTTTTGTGGATTTGTTAGAAAATATTTAAAATGAGTCACTAGATCATGATTAGTAACTTTTCCATCGTTCATAATCATGAAATCACGGACTGATTCCAAACTTAACTCATTCGGAACAGCCATAATTTTAATATAATTCTACTAAAAACAAAACAATCTAAAAGTGCATTTAAGTACTTGAAAAATTATAAAAATAATACAAAGTGAATAGTCAAAAACACTAGTCTTGTAAACGCTTAACACAAATTCACAATTAACGTTGAACACAGGTTAACTATTAAAATTAATAAATATTCTATTCCACACAATTAAATAAATAGTAAATACTGATAACAAAAAAAATTCAAGAAACCGTTATCAATTCACCGCGATAACAACAGTGTACTTTATACAAGGCTACAATATGAACACTGTAACGTCCGTAACGTCAGCCAATATCAGGGGTTCTCAATATTCTCATATGTAATTTTATGCTACGTATAATATATTTTTGATATTATTATTGAACATCTATTTTTGTATCCAAACCTTATATAAATATTTAACAGTATACTAAATATTTAAATTGAACGCTATTTTCTTTTTGTTCTATACATTTATGGAAAATAAGTTAAATAATTAATGCATTTATACAATACCTACCTACATTATACTCGATGAATGAATACGAAAGAAATTATAAGGTACAGTAATAGATAGATTAAATGTGATATAATAGATAACTATTTCCATGGTATTTGTTTTTTTTTTTTTAAATTTATTATATTTAAAATGTGTCAACATACTACATGTTATTACAAGTTTATTAATACAATTTAGAATTTATTATTAAGTATGATGGTATTTGTAGGTATAAGTGGTATAACAGGTAAATTTACGCTGCAAAGTCGAATAGATACACAAAGTAGGTACCTACCTAGTTATTTAATTAGGTGCCTGTATCTGAACATTTTTTATAATAGGATACATTTATCAAAAAATATAAAAATTTGAAATTGATATCTGTCAATTCAACCTTTTATATAGTAAAAAGCCGTACCTTACACTAACAATATACCAATATAAGAAAAAAAAAGTTATGAAAAAAAAATGCTTTTTCTACAAGTCCACAATCTTCCTTAGATAAAATTAATTATGTTATTCAAAACAACTAATTGTTTTAAACTACTGTTAATAATTTTTACTGACCTACCTAATATAAATATATCTAATTAAGTATAATTTCATAACAAATTTAAAATCCCTATGAGCAATTATTTTTAGAATTCATTAACATTTTACGATTTTTAAACTACGAATATATATTAAGTATTATATTCTTCTATTTTCTATTATGTGATTAACATAATTTTGTACATTAAACCAGACTTTAAACTTATTATGTGAGCTTAACTTCCAAGTCCAGATGAAAGGCACTCGTTACACAACCAAGCAGAAAATGATAATTTGATAATTATAATTGATATAAGAGATAAAAGAGATATGTCTAATGTCTATATGTTTAATAGGAAAATATGTATATATTTTTAACTCCAATGTGACACACTATTTTTAATTGGTCGACGTATAAGTATTAAGTAGTAAGTACGTTAGGGTTTAACGAACAGTGTCTACAAATAACTCGACAATAGCTCAGATATATTAAAATTTAAAACGCTTTAGACTTATAAATTATAATATATTAATACTTACCTCATACCTGCAATAGTTTATGTGTTTCTATATAGAGCTAATCCTCTGCTACAGGAATCCATGTATTATAAAACATAATTTACCTACATAACACTTAAATATATAGTAAAAAAAAAAAAAAAATATATTAGTATTTTTTAAACTTAATTGTTTATTATTATTTATTATATAAGATTTATATAATATGAACGATAGACAATAGTCGGTACACCTGATACCTTCATGTAGGATTTTATAATCACTTCTAGAATCTAGATACGTAGTATAACCTTAAGGTGTTAAGTAACATATTCCATACTCAAATTTTTATATTATTTTATCACATCACACATATAATATTGTATAGTAATATAGTTTATACAGAGTGATTCAACTACCATACCCAACCACTTTTTTCATTACATAATTATAGATTTGAATATTTAGATTTTTTCAAATAGGTAGGTAGCTATACATAAACAACATATTTTTCAATTTCTTGAAATGTTTTGTACTATTAATTAAGTGTTCTATACAAAACTCCGTTTTATACGCCAAAATTTCCCGTTTTATACCTAATTTTTATTATCAAGAACTAAAATCCTTAAAAATACTTGTACAGAAATATAATTGTATGCAATGTTGGATTTATAGAGTTTATTATACTTGAATTATTTAAAAACAATATTATAATAGGTATACTTAAAATAATATTATACTTAAGACATTTTTATAAATATTTTAAAAATATATCCAATACAATATTGTATGATACTACACTAACACATTTTATAATAATCATTTAATTGGTGTTTGTACAGGTATAAACATGATAAGACTACTAAATCCATTTTTTTTTTAATCTAAAAATTCGCGTTTCTGGCGCTATTTGTATCTGTACATTTCACTATAAATATTCTACAAAGTACATTACGAATTGAATGTGTATACTATGTATATATAATATATATATATATATATATTATATATACTAACAGTAACCGTACAAGGACTAAAATGTAATCAGTAATCACTCTGTTATAAAATAGTTAATAATAAAATATTAATTTTATATCCTTATTTGCTAATGTTTTTTCCCAAATATTAGTTTTACAAGTAAAATTCGCTCAAAAAATAAAAAAAAAAACTATAATAATAGGCCCAATAAATTCTAGATGGTTTTATTTAAATATTTATAAAAAAAAGTATTACAACATTAAACTTATCTAATTTTCGTTATTGTCTTGATTACATTTTCAACAATAAATTCTTTATAAATGTTTTACAACATTCGGCTGTTGTTATTATGTAATATGTACTAATATAATTATAAAAGGTACCTACAATATATTTTTTTCTCTTGTCTTGTTTTTATTTATATCACAGTACATTGGTATTAACCTGATGTATTATTGTAAACAAGCAAGGGATAATTAAATTTCAAAAAACCAATAACTCTTATTTTAAACACTATATAATGTAATAGGTAGCACGTAATAACTGGAATACTGGATGTAATAGATGTAAAATATTACGGAAGGTATGTCCACGAATTAACTGTGAATTACCATAATAATATAATAATAGCTATAATTTAAAAAATACCGTTGCATTATTTTGTATAGGTAAAACTAAGTATCATGAAACAAATGTAGACGATATAATAATCCTTTCCATTGTACTAACAGTAGCTATTATAATCATACATGTAAAGAAATCGGAGTATTAGGTACTTACAAAAGTATCCAAGTATATAAACATGAACATATTATTATGATAGTAAAAAAACTGAGGAACTCGCTTCTACTGAATATGGTAAGTTTTAAGTAAACTTGTATTTTATTGGTTCATCATTGAATTAGTTCAAACATTAATAGAAAATAAAATTGAATCGAATTATCGTATACAGTAGCTAATAACTATATACTATTTAGCTGTAATCAAACGTTACAAATCTTGAAACTCGATAGACCGATAGCTTGCATATCTAACGCTGAGGTCACTATTATTGATATTTGATATTATGTTAAATTTAAATGCAATAATAAATAATTATAGATGGCAGGTACACCAAAAACAGTCATAAACAAAGACGATTTATTTTCCATTGGATTTAGGTATTTACTATTTATATATACTTTATGGTGTATTATAATAATAATATAATGTTACACTTTATATTTTGATTGGTTTTTCCTTAGTTTGGTAGGTGGACCCTATTTTTTCCAAAAATAACATTCTTAACTTATTAATCAAAACTAACATATCGCAGAATGACGTAAATACGTAAAGTCCATAGTTTAAATTTCTTGTGTACTATACATATAGTCTAAATATTTTAAAATTGTCATTATATAATATTATGTAAGAAATAATAAATAAGTGAAGTTCAAATTTTTAATGATTATTTTATTTTTCAAATAAAATACCGGTTAATATTGTATAAACGAGTATACCTATAATATATTTATGACGTATTTATTGGTTGTACAATAATTAAATTTATTAGCTTATTCCATTAATAAAATTCACGTCATGTAAAATATGGCTTGGGCGAGGTAACTGGGTAAAACCTCTTTAAATGATTTATGAAATATATCTCTATATAGTATTGAGAATGGGCATAAATGATGACATATAAAAAGATTAATTTAGTTATTTCTAGAATGTAGTAGGTACAATTCATGCGTGGGATATGGTTTATAAAATATTTCAAATGTTTAAAAGTAGTAGGTACCTATTCATAAGTGCTTCGGGGAATAAGAATGATATTAGGATGCAGCTGAAAAATGATAATTATTAGACTAAATGTCTAATTATAAATATTAAGTTGGTATTTAGTAAAATAATTTTATATTTTATTTTAATAACTTTTTGGTATTGCTATAGTTATTAATAATCGTAAATTTACGTATATCTATTTTAAATTTAGACATATTAATATTTTATTACAATTTATTATATATTTTAAAAGTTGAACGTACCGTTCATATTTTTAATGTATAAATAATTTACAATTTATTATTATACTTAAACAATATTATTTATTAATATTAGTAAATATATGTCATAATATTCACAATTTCTAAAATAAGACATCATGCCCGCTTGTGCTTTTTTCGTCTTATTAACGTATACTGCAGCAAATTTGAGTTCAACAGAATCAATTTTATATTATTTGCTTTATTAGTAGAGACAATTTTCTTACTATTCAACTTAAATAGATAAGAATATTATCTATGCAAGGTGTCACGTAGTCTTTTATTGATATTATAATTTTAAACTGAGTTATAGCTATATAAAATATTAAAACTTTAAAATACTCATAACTCACTTTAAAATTAAAATATTAATAACAGCTTGCCTTAGATAATACTCTTGCCTTTAAGATAGATAATATATCAATAACTTTAATATTTAAGCTAACAGCATGAAATGGATTATACACATTCGCTGTATTGTACATTGATAAGACGGAGACAACACGTGCGGATACACAACGTCGTCTTAATCTTTACTAATTTCTTGCTTCTATATCATTATTAATACCGAATTAAGATTGGTGCATAATGTTTAGTATAGTTAACACAATATACTTAATATATTTTATATATTATATCTAACAATATACAGTGGGGAACCTCGATAACTCGAATCGGTTGGGGGCGAAAAAAAAATTCGAATTATCGAAAATTCGACTTACAGAGGTTACACATATGATATGTTATAAAGTAGGGGTGAAGACATTTTTTCGAGTTATCGAAAATTCAAACTTATAGAAGTTCGAGTTATCGAGGTTCCACTGTAATAACGATAAGTCTATATCGTTGAAAACTCAAGTGCCCAATTGAGGAGTATAGGACATAGTTGCATGGGTAGCTACATGTAGACATATTATGCATAATAATGGTAGTATATTATAATAACGTAACCAGTAAGAAGTAAGAACACGCGTTGTTATACCATTATTAATGTTTTTACTGTCGCAAGAAGTACTATTTTTGTTCTATTATAAATATGCGTGTGTGTGTATATAGTATCCGCTTGTATGCCTATTAAGTAGGTACTTTACCTATGCACTTTATTCGTTTGCTCGGATCCCGTATATCTTTTAAAACGTTTAGTGACCGCAATGTAATATTCGAAAATATATTAATAATTGTCCTAACTCCTAAGGCTAAACAAACAATAGGAGAGTTGTATAATAATATTAAAACGGTCAGTCGCACTATTTAAACGCCCCAACGTACAATACAATATATATTTTGTATGTGTGTGTGTGTGTGTGTGTGTGTGTGTGCTGTATGTGAAACAAACGCATTGCGGAAAACACTACACACACAAACACATATAAAACAGGTGTTACACACACACAATCTCGTTTTCAGGAAATTCGACCGCTTTTCCCATTCCACTCAGGAAATGACGGTACACAGCAATTCGATTAAAAACCGTTTCGTACAGAAGCTTTTATGGACCGGCTTGTTAAACAGAGTGCCTACGATCATCTATGTGTTTTTGGATAATGGATATACGGTAGTTTGTTAATTTTTTTTAAAGTTTTGTTTTGTTTCAATTCGAAAAACCTGTTCGTTTTGTTGTTTAACCTGTGTAACGCATTTTTTATGTTTTATGGACAATCGGCGGAAATTTGTGCGGATTACCGAGAGTATCTATACGTAATACGTATGTATAACGTTCTATAGTCCGTGAAAATGGGGTGCTATTTTAAAAAAAAACTATCAAAAAAAAAAAGGCGAAAAACACAACTCTGACAGGCAAAAGACATGTGCAATACTTCAATAGTTCTATATAGAGTCCCCGTAATCCATTTCGATAATGTTTTATATCCGGAAAACGATATTTCATTTGGTTTAAAATAAAATTGTCAGTAAAACACTTTTAGTTAGGGTTTTCTCTAGAGAATTCAAAAAAAAAAAAAAAGAGAATAGAATGATTAAAAAATTACTTTTATTCAAAAATAAAAAATAATGATGTATGCATGTACAGCAAATAGATTTGTAAATATACCCATTCGTATGTCCCTGTATATATTTATGCGCATGTATACTTGAAATATAATCATATCTATATGCCGTATCTACATAGTGAAACCACTCATTTCATGAACTGAATATCCAGATCGTGAATTTTGACGAAAATACATTATATGGACATCCATTTCATGAAATGGACAATACCTATATCGTGTACTTTGTGTAATTATTATTTTATTATATTATAATGATTCATAAACTATCATTATACATTTATACGTATATTATATTTTATTATATGAATAATTATATTTTAACAACAATATTTTTATTTTATTTTTCACGATTGATTATGACATTGACTGTACCATCTGGTACTGACTGAAAATCCACCAAATCAATTTGTATTCTTTCATTAAAATCTGCAGTTGTGATAGGTTTTATTACGAGTTTCCTATTCATTGGTTTTTTACAATAGCACGTTTTACATACTGTTAAAAAATTTCAATTGGTGGACTTGGTACACAATACGTGTCATGTAACGCGTTTCGTAATTTTAAATTACCACCATGGCCTGTCCTAATATGAAATTCTTTAATTTTATCAAAAAGGTCTTCATAACACACTAAATACCTAAATTGAAAATAAAAATGTTATTATTTTAAACAAAAAAATTATATCGTAAAAATATTCTAGAATAATTAATTATAATTAATTCTGAATAACTGATTGGATAATAATTTGAAAAAACTTTTTTTTGTGTTATGTGCTGTTTTAAGATAAAAAATAGATTAAAAAGATTAAAAATAAAAATAAAAACTAGTTTCAAATAATATTAGCTAAAATATTATATTAATTTACCTTATTTTTTCATCAGCTGTATTTTGTTTGTGTATTAAAAACTTTTCTTCTGCAACACTTAATACATCATTTGTAGATAGTAGATAATATTGTCGTCGATCTTTTTTACCACTGTTAGAATAAATAATAATAAAAAATATTACGATTTGTATCAATTATCAAGTAGTTTTTTATTGTTGTTTAAACGTGTTAAAATTTATAATTAATTTAATTAAGTAAATTTTTATTTAAGTCCGAAATTATTTACGTTTTGATTTTATCCATTTCTATTTCAACAATCATCTGTAATTGAGCATATATATAGGGAACGGTTTTTATAATATTTATAAATATTATTTAAATAAATATTCGTTTATAATATTTATCTAGCTTTTCATAAAATACGTTCTTTTCTTCCATTTTTATTAAAAGTTGCTATATGAAATAATAAATAGGTACACGTATAAACTACAAACACAATAGTAACTGCAGTGTTATACACAAAAACTCACTAAATGTTATTTTTTAAACAACTTAGGAGTTACATAGGTATCCGTCAACTGTCATCCGAATATCCGATAAAGAAACATTCATATGATATCGGATGTGGAATTACCGAAATTAAATTTGATATCTCTCCAATAGCCTCATATAATATAAAGCATTATTATCTTTATTGATATTGAAAAGTATGCTTTGAAACAGTCAATGTTATGACATAGTCAATCGTGAAAAATAAAAATATTTTTATTAAAATATAATTATTTATACAATAAAATATAATATACGTATAAATGTATAATGATAGTTTATGAACCATTATATAATAAAATAATAATTACACAAAATACTCGATATAGGTATTGTCCATTTCATGAAATGGATGTCCATATAATGTATTTTCGTCAAATTCACGATCTGGACGAATTTCACTATCTGGATATCCAGTTCATGAAATGAGTGGTTTCATTATGTGGATGCGACATATTATATACCCATGTATATATTATGTATTAATTTATTTAAACATAGTTATTTTTTTATTATAAAATAAAAACTAAATTAAAAAATCGTTACTTACTAAATAGTAATAATAATTAAATGTATTGAAAAATACATCTAATACTTATGATTTATTTTAATATAGATGTATTAGAAATGGTCTAAAATAATAAATCAATCAAAAAATACAAATAATAATACAAATACGGACAAAATAGCGTACTATTTATTATTAATGTTCTTTGACTTACAGTATTCTAAATCTAGGAAGTAAGTTTTTCATACGTATACATATTGTATGTAATATTTAGGTAGGTACAGATCACAAACGGTATATGCACATATAAATGTAATTGTAGCTGATATGTCAATATAAATATAAAGTTACTATAGACTCGTTTAGAAATTTAAATACAGTGCATATATACATGACGTTCTTTTCAGTAAAACGTTTTTGAAGTGAAGTATAAGAAATCTTATATCACATTATACACGTTCTATACAATTTTCTCTGAGGGCTACTGGGATCGCAGAATATAATATTATACGTATATATATATATATATAATTCATATATGCGAGCATTATGGGTACATCACACGCGCAGTTGAAAACAAGTTGTTTGGCGTAACGTATATTATACAATATGCACGCGTACTACACAATATTCGTCTTCGCCCCCAAGACCGACTCCGTGGTTCCCATCTAATGTTTACGACATACTTCGCGTCGCGGTCGCATGTATATAGTAAGTAGGAAGTATAGGTAGAAATAGTAGTATTAGCAGTCGTCAACAGCCGGCAGTCACAGCGGCGTTGCTTGAGGTGAATATTTACAACCACGCGGTGAAATAAAGAGTAAGGGAGATAGAGATAGTCTTTTCGTCGGTCCACGATAGAAACAGCGAGTTTGTTACTACAGGTCGGATGGAGTAGAAAAAGGAGAAGAGGACACCGCGACAAGATGGAGAGTAAAGTATTATTATTAAGAGTTAGATATACCGTATATACGCGTAATATACTTATACTCGTATAATATAATATTACGAGCGCACCAGCATGTACCTATATATTTAAATGCATATATATATATATATAAGTATACATGTATAATACGCATAAGGAAGTATTCGTCATACATATATATATATATATATGTAACAAGCGTATAGGTACTTCGGTGTATATATATTGTATTATAACGCGCGCGGTAGTATAACTGCAGGCGATGGTGTGGTGTATTTTCATCGCGTACACTATATTATAATGTTGGAAAGTACAACAGCAACGTTGATAACCTAAGGACGTGCGGGCGGGAGAAATAAAATGTTAATTAGTCGACAACACAACGGAGCCCGGCGAAAGTTCGCCGTAAAATTGAACTTCGCGGGCGTGCACGCGCGCGGGTTTGTGTTTAGGTATAAGTGTGTGTATATATGCCGTGTATGCGCAAGATATGGTCCCTCTCTGTGAAGGGTATCATTACTAATATTACTACACTATATACCCAGACACCTGGGGCGAATATATATATATATATATATAGTTCACTATATATGTTATACTGTTATTACTACTGTTAAACGCGAGGTACGGGGTTAATTATGACAATAGTAATAACTAATAATGGTAATGGTAAATATCGTAGAGAAGGATGAAGTGAATGAGAGAGAGAGAGAGAGAGAGAGAAAGAGAGAAAGTAAAAGAGAAAGGTCGCAAGGAGCTGCACAATGGCGTGATGCGATGGTTGTCGAGGGGTACATTGAAGAGAGTCGGAGAGAGAAAAAGAGACGATATGCTGAAGAAGACGAAGAAAAAGGACAAGGACCGGTCGAAGTTGAAAAGGGCTAGAAAGTTTTAAAAGGATTTTAGCCCTCTCACTGCACTTTGAGACGCGGCGGTCTCGCAAGTTGATATTACCACCGAGCTCGAAACATTTGCACGAAAATATTAGAACGGCAGCACCGTATAATATTATACGGTTAGTATTATTATATAATACACTAGAAAACTGTTGAACATTCGCATGTGGTTTCGATTTTAAACTGTTGACGAAGCCGCTGCCATGTACGTACCAGTTAGTCAGTGCGTTAAGGTCTCGTGCGTTTTCCAAAACGCTTTTGAAGTAATGCACACTCAAGGATACAATAATATTATTATTATAACGCGTGTGTAACGCCTGGTGGCAGAAAGATACACCGATGACGAGATTGCCCGAATAGTAGCGAAGAAATACAATATATTATCGTATGTACATGGTAAGTATGTACTACAACCGTATAATATGTTAAAATATTCTAAGTATTACACACGCACGCACGATTACAATTCGCAGTTG
Organism: Melanaphis sacchari; assembly: GCF_002803265.2. Lineage (NCBI taxonomy): Eukaryota > Metazoa > Arthropoda > Insecta > Hemiptera > Aphididae > Melanaphis > Melanaphis sacchari. The sequence continues at coordinate 183,316 of NW_020270526.1, read as the reverse complement.
TAAATCTTATTACGAGTAATCGCAAACGGGCGTACGTATTATAAACGTGTTAACATATAATATTATAATATAGAATGTACGCGAAATAGAGAACATAAATTGCTTTATTATTAATACTTTATAAATGTACAATATAATAATGCAATAAATAATAATGTAGTGCACACTAAATAGATATAAGCAATTTTATTGAATCAAAGTTTCGAGCATATTAAATAATAATCACGATAAATAATTTATTGAGACGATAATATTTAAATAAACAAATAATTATTTAACCGACGAAACGAGACTTACATTTCTGTAATTCCAATCTGCAGTACACTTCATAAGTCGGTGTAAGGGTAAATGCATTTGATAGTAATATACGCAATGGAAGATAGAATAGAACATATATTATATTGACATATGGAATTAATTAAAGCAGTTAGCACTTGATACTTGCATTATTACTCGCCTTACTGTTTCATTTAAGCAAATATTTTGCAGAAATATCACTTAAATACGTTTATGATACGTGTTGTCGTATAGTCACAAATTATATTTGCATTTAATAATACAGGTTTATTAGGAAATTCATTTATTTATTTCAAGTTGAATCATTTAATAAGATAGATTTGAATTATAAACACAGAATGTTTAGTATTTAACAAGTCATAATATGAATAAAACTGAAGATATACATGTGTAACGTGTGGACAATTTTGAAAAATATGATATTTGAATGATAAAATTAGCTTTACAATCATTTCAAACAATTAATATTTTATATTTATAATACATTAAGAAAGATTCATTTTCTGGATTCAATTTCAAACCAAAGAATGTGGTCTAAGAAATTACTTTTGTATTTTTATTTTGTCATTCAAATGTGAACCATATTTTAGCCGCCTATGTAAAGAATCTATACATATATAATCCAAGATGAATATACATGGTATATAGTATACAATGTTTATGCGTAGTTAAAACTGGTGTAAACTGTAAATGTAATTAAATACGATTATATTTTAGGTACTCATTTATTTTGATTTTTACTGTTTAAATCTTAATCTTTCGATACATACTTAAGGATTTTTTTCGTGATACTTTATTCACTTTATACTCGTCCAATTCTCATTAAATGTACCTATCATTTATTGACTAATGTAGTGAAATTAGTTTTTGGATGTGTCATAGTCAATAATCTGTAACTTATAGCTATGAATAATATATATATATACACAATGTTTATAATTAGGGTTAGGTATTTTTTTGTCCATGACCAATGGAGTCTGATTGATATCATATTGAATGTATTTGTGAGTTATTGTTTACAAAAATCAAATTATATGACATTTTTCAAAGTTTATAAGTACATTTTGAATAATTCTTTACGTTTTGAAAACTGTGTATACAGCACTTAAATCTTACATATTCTAAGTACTGATTAGTAATAGGAAAAGAAAAAACTTCATTAATGCTTATTTAAGATAAAAATATTATAATTAATTAGTTAATAACTGAAATAAAAATAATCGATTTAAAATTACTGTCCTGGTAATTAACCAAAAAAAAAATCTTGCAAATTTAGGAAGTGTTAAAAACTGTAGAATGTCTTCACTTATCTTAAGTCTATTATTAAGCAATGAACACACGAAAAGTACTATGCTATAATATGTTTCCCTAAGGATATTATGATTTAAAAATATGCCAAGTCATAGTAGCTAAGTAAACTGAGCTAAAAATATATTTTCCATTTTAATGAATAAAAAATATAATAGATACAGTTTATGTACAATAAATGCATTTTACATTATTTATAAGGTTTTGTTCTTTTTAATGGTTTTTATTGAGTTAATTACGTAAGTAACAAATGGAACATTGGACAGTTGTTTAACTTATATGACATCGTAATAGTATCTACCCCGAAGGTTAGATTTCTGATCGACTAAAACATTTAAAAAATGTCAACCACCCTTCTAGTCACGTTATTCCTTTTAAAAATTATCGTTCTTATTGTCTAGACGAAATATGTCCTTGGTAAAAATACCTTGTAATAAAAATTGATTATCTTGATTATTTATTTTCATTCTAGTCATGTTTATTTTTAATATATATATATATATTTGTAAGTCATAATGTTATTAAATTTTTAATTACAAACAAAATGTTATTAAATAAATTCAGCATAAAAAATATATTTATAATTTTAATATTATATAAAATTATAATTATCAGTTTAATAATTGAATATAAAACATTATAATGGATTTTTTTTTTAATATTCGTTAATAGGTAGGTACTTAAAATATTTACTATTTTTAATGCGAGTATATTATACCTACTGGCTACTACTTGCATTGATTTACTATATTAATGAATAACATTTCAAAAGTTTAATGTTAAATATCACTTTGTTTGCCTTTTGCGTTAATTAAATATTAAAATATTATTGTAAATTATTGTTGTTAAATTAAATTTTTTTTTTCCAAAAAATTACCCCTATTAGTAAATTTATAATTAATAGATAGAATTAATTAAAAACAGAAGATTTTTTTAATAGATACTAAAATAAGGATCCGCGTGATAAAAATCACAAAATGTAAAATTAAAGCAGTAATTATTGGTACAATAATGTACAACAGAATATAGGAATAAACATTAATTTTAATTGTGTTTAAATAATATTATTGACAATTGACAGTTGATACATTTTTAAATAATAAATGCATATTTACAAATTACAGGTATAAATTATTTCTTTATTAAAATAATATTAATCAGATTTTTAAAAAAAAAAGTGAAATTGAAAAAATGTCATGTTTTATTTTTTTATGTATAATTCAATATTTATTAAATATTATTGCGCGTAACAAATATTTATGTAAGATATTTGTATTAATCATTTTTTAAATATAACAATTCTTAATTTAACTAATTAAATAAAGCGATTGGCATTAAACGTATACAGTACAAAATTATTAAATTTTAAGCATTTTATTATATACTTTATATAGTATATTGATTATAAGTATAATGATTAAAACGTTCAAATAATATTGTAAAATAGGTATTTCAGACAATCGATACTCGATTATATGATTTTAATACATAAGTTAAAATATAAACTATCTATTTTAATCTTCCAAGTTTCTATACAGTATACGATGAGAAATTAAATAATCTTAATTCGCAATGTTTTTATGTATTATATACTTAAAAAACGGCTAACACAAAAACAGTTGCTTATAAAACAATAATTCAAAAATTGTTTGCTCAAACTTTAGTAAAGTGATTTTTATTATTAATGAACGTTATCTATTTTAATTAGAGTTTGTTAATATATTATAAATTATGTACCACAAAATGTAATTAGGTACCTACATAATTAAATAATTAATTATGAATTCAAATTAACTTTTTATTATATTCAAAATTAAAATAGTAAAGCACTGAGTTTTTATAATTCAAAAGCGTTTTACTGTAAAAAAATAGTTAAATTTCTATTTTTGGTATCTCTTTTTGTTAGATGTAATTCTGAAAAACAACGATATAATATATTTTATGGTGTTGTTTAAGGAAATGGTACGTAATATTGTTTGTTGCCCTCATAGCCAAAAGCATCGAATAGTGGGAAAAACTGATGATGCTGATATTTTTGTAACAACCGAGTATAGAATGACCCTCCTAGCCGAGGTTATAAGTCTGAAACGATTGGACCCGTAAAACGTAAAAACTAAAAAACTAAATAACCATGGTTACGATACAGACATAATACTGCAGTTACAATTCATAGAAAATTTAAGAAAATAATGTATGTGCCGTGTGCACGAATAAAACACAAATACTATTATAAATAAAAAAAAATGAAAATATTTTAATAAATTGTCTATGAGTATTAATTAAACAAAATCGTATGTTATACTGCCTACGCCGATTATACCTACCTACATAATAATTAATTATTAACGATTTTGGTGTCGACAAGCATTTGAAATACATATTTTGTATTTAGGTGTCCGAGAAAAGAAGATTAAGTTTTTTCGATTTCATATCGTAGTGTACATGGTATTCAGAACATTAAAAAGTTTTCACCCGTGTTGACAATGGTAAAAAACGTAAAATACAACAAATCGCTCTGCGGAATCGACCGCGGCGCTTGTTATGAAAAAGCTTCAACGCGATGTCTCGTAATAAGTTATAAAGTTATAACAATCGCCAGTGTGATATAATCGAAGTGATAAATAATAACGATCTGCAGGAATGTATTTTCATAAATATGTACGATATTATGAAGAACACGTTATTACTATTATTATTGTGCGGTTAAAATATTTCCGTTATTTATTGTCGTTTTGCGTAGGTACCTATGTACTATATATTATTGCCCCGTTCGTATAATGTTCGTATATTATATTTTACATTATAATAACGTGCGCTGCAGCAGAGGTGGTGACGACGAGTATATGTATAATGTACCTAAATGTAGTGAAAAAATCTGCGGCGGCGAAAGGAAACGCGTGCGGCGGCGGCGACGGTTACAGTGACCGTATTAATATCGGAAGAGCTTGTTCTGGATCCGCGGAAAGGGGGGGTGCAAGAAAGGAGTGGATTTAGTGTTTAGGGGTTGTTTTATGCGGAAAGTGGCGCCCGGGGCAATTTGTCGTTAATCCAAACGTACACGGGTATCACACACACGCACGCACGCGCACACTCGCGAATACTCACGTGACACACACACACACACACACCGTCAACGTGCGTATATATCGGGGCGAACGGTGACGTAATCAACCTATCAACGGGCGGAACGCGCGCGCCCGTACGGGGCCGGGCCAGCTCCCACACACACACACACACACACACACACAC